>NC_084798.1:146327618-146630648 GCF_963169125.1 Humulus lupulus | reverse complement strand
TTTGGTCATAAGCGTGAGTTCGAATTGTAGGTATCTCGACCTCGATAGGCAACATAGCTTCGCAACCGTATGCCAAAGAGAACGGAGTATGTCCTGTTGATGTTCGAGCTGTAGTCCTATATCCCCATAGGACTTGGGGAAATTCTTCGGGCCATCGTCCTTTTGCTTCCTCCAACTTTTTCTTTAGCGAACTTTTGAGAGTCTTGTTTACAGCTTCGACCTGGCCATTCGACTGGGGGTGAGCTACTGACGAAAAACTCTTTATTATTCCATTCTTCTCGCAAAAGTTGGTGAACAAATCACTATCGAATTGGGTTCCGTTGTCGGACACAATTTTCCTCGGCATCCCATATCGGCATACGATGTTCTTTACCACGAAATCAAGGACTTTCTTGGAAGTTATTGTTGCTAACGGTTCAGCCTCTGTCCACTTTGTGAAGTAATCTACGGCAACTACAACATACTTCACACCGCCCTTGCCAGTTGGGAGAAAGCCTATGAGGTCGATTCCCCATACCGCAAATGGCCATGGGGAAGTCATCATGGTCAGCTCAGATGGTGGAGCTTGAGGAATCGTGGCGAACCGCTGGCACTTATCGCATTTCTTTACGTACTCGAAAGAATCTGATTTGATGGTAGGCCAGAAATAGCCTTGGCGTATGATTTTCTTGGACAGGCTATGCCCCCCAGTATGGTCTCCACAGAACCCTTCATGAATTTCTTCAATGATCTTCTTGGCTTCGGGTGGAGTCACACACCGAAGTAATGGCATGGAATATCCCCTTCTATACAGCTTTCCATCCAAAATGGTGTAACGGGGAAGCTGATACATTAACTTTCGAGCCTGGTTCCGATCTTTCGGAAGGACGTCGGTCTCGAGATATTCGACTATTGGGGTCATCCAGGTAGGCTCGGAATCAATCATACACACGTCTTCCTGCTCTGGCTCGTTAATGCTAGGCGCCGAGAGATGTTCTATTGGCACAACATTTAGCTCATCACTCTCGGTGGAAGTAGCGAGTCGAGCTAAGGCATCTGCATTTGAGTTTTGCTCTCGGGGAACTTGTTTGATCGCATAAAACTCGAAATGTTCCAATGCAGACTTGGCCTTTGCTAAGTAAGCTGCCATTTTCATGCCACGAGCCTGGTATTCTCCCAAAATTTGGTTCACCACAAGCTGTGAGTCACTGTAGCAATGAATGGCCTTAGCTTTGAGCTCTTTGGCTATACGGAGTCCCGCCAGTAAAGCCTCGTATTCGGCCTCGTTATTCGATGCGTTGAAGTCGAATCTTAATGCAGAATGAAATCTGCTTCCTGCGGGAGTAATTAAAATGACCCCTGCCCCCGATCCATTTTCGTTAGATGACCCATCGACGTAAAGTTTCCACAGCTCGTGGGCCAGGGTTATAACCTCATCGTTGGTCATGCCAGTACACTCGACTATAAAGTCCGCCAGGGCCTGTGCTCTAATGGTCGTCCTCGGGTGGTAGGTGATCTCGAATTGTCCAAGCTCAACTGCCCATTTAAGAAGTCGACCTGAAGCTTCTGGCTTAGACAAGACCTGCCTCAGCGATTGATCGGTTAGTACATGGATGGGTTGCGCCTGAAAGTAGGGTCGTAATTTGTGAGATGAATGAATTAAGTTGAGAGCTAGCTTTTCCATCAAGGGGTATCTCGATTCTGCCCCCAGTAATCTTTTACCGATGTAATATACGGGCCTCTGTACCTTTTCCTCTTCTCGCACGAGCACTGCACTTATTGCATGTTCGGTAGTGGCAAGATACAAGTATAGTACTTCTCCCGTAACAGGTTTTGACAAGATGGGGAGTTCTGCGAGGTGTTTCTTAAGCTCCTGGAACGCCAGCTCGCATTCTTCTGTCCATTCAAATTTCTTGCCTCCCCTCAACAGACTGAAAAATGGAAGACAACGGTCTGTAGATTTCGAGACAAACCTACTTAGTGCTGCCATCCTGCCCGTTAAACTTTGGACATCTTTGTGTCTTCGAGGTGAGGGCATGTCGATTAGGGCCTGGATCTTGTCTGGGTTAGCTTCTATCCCACGAGTGTTTACAATGAAGCCAAGAAATTTTCCGGATGATACCCCAAAGGAGCATCTCTGAGGATTAAGCTTCATGTTATACTTCCGGAGCACAACAAAACACTCTTCGAGGTCGTCAACATGGTTATCGTTAAGTTGAGACTTGACTAGCATGTCATCAACATAAACCTCCATGTTGTTCCCTATTTTCTCCGAAAACATCATGTTCACGAGCCGCTGGTATGTGGCCCCAGCATTTTTGAGCCCGAATGGCATGACGTTGTAACAATATAGTCCTTTGTCTGTTATAAAACTCGTATGTTCTTGGTCAGGGGCATGCATGGGAATCTGGTTATATCCAAAATAGGCATCCATGAACGACATCAGTCCATGCCCTGCCGTGGCATCCACCAGTTGGTCAATCCTTGGTAAAGGAAAATAGTCCTTTGGACAAGCCTTGTTGAGGTCTGAATAGTCAATGCAGGTTCGCCATGTTCCATTTGGCTTCGGGACCAACACCAGATTGGCTACTCAGTCAGGATAAAAAGCATCCCTAATGAACCGATTTGCTTTTAACCTATCGACCTCTTCCTTCAGTGCCTTTTTTCTGTCGTCCTCCAGTTGTCTTCGCTTTTGTTGCTTCAGTGGGAAGCTTTTATTGATATTCAGTGTGTGGCTCGCTATGTTCGGACTTATTCCAACCATGTCCGAATGTGACCACGCGAAGACATCCTGGTTTTTCTTCAAGAAGCAAATTAATTGTTATTTAGTTTCCTCCTTTAGGTGTTTCCCGACCTTTACTATTTTGGAAGGATCTGACTCTTCGAGCTTGATTTCTTCAAGCTCTTCTAATGGTTCGAGGTCAGTTTTCTCCTCCACCCTTGGGTCGATCTCCTCATCTATCTTCAAGATTGTCCCATCTTTGTTTTGAATGATTACGAGTGCCTGTGCACTCGTCTATCTCTTTCCTCTAAGGGAGATGTTGTAGCATTCCCTTCCAGCTAACTGGTCTCCCCTCAACGTCCCGATGCCACTAGGAGTAGGGAACTTAATGGCCAGATGCCTCACAGACGAGACTGCCCCCAGCCCTACTAGGGCGGGTCTTCCGAGCAGCACGCTGTAGGCCGAAGGAAGGTCTACCACCACGAACTCCATCATCTTGGTTTCTGAGACTGGGTAGTCTCCCAAGGTTACGGGGAGTTCGATGGATCCCATGCAAGCGGTCCCTTCTCCTGAAAAACCGTACAGTGTTGTCGCACATGCTTTCAGGTCGCGAAGAGTGAGTCCCATTTTCTCTAGGGTTGCCTTATAGAGAATATTAACTGAGCTCCCACTGTCTATGAGAACCCGGTGAACTCTCTTATTTTCTAGCGGGAGAGTGATGACCAGTGGATCATGGTGAGGAAACTGAACATGGGACGCGTCGTCCTCAGTAAAGGTTATTGGCTGAGACTCCATCTTTTGGTTTTTAGGAGCTCTAGGTTCGGGTTCGTAAGGAGACCCGTCCCCAGTTTTTAGCTCATTCACGTATCCTTTTGGGCATTTCTGCCCACTCCCGCGAGATGAGGCCCTCCCAAGATGGTTATTACGTCCTCTCCATCAATTGGAGGGGGCCTATCTTCTTCCCTGGCTCGGGAATTGTTGTTTTGTGCAGGTTGTGGTGCAGCTGCCCTTTGGCTTGTAGATGCCTGATTAGTATTCTAGTTTTTGACATATTGTCTAAAGTAACCTCTCGAGATCAATCCTTCGATCTTGTCCTTTAACTGTCGGCACTCATCAATAGTGTGCCCGTTGTCTCTGTGAAATCAACAATATTTGCTGGAGTCCCTCTTGGACTTCTGATTTCTCATTGGGTCTGGACGTCTAAAGGGGACCTGGTTTTCGTTAGCCAGGTATATATTCTCCCGAGACTCGTTGAGCTCGGTGTACACTCTGTACATGGAGAAATACCTTTCTCCCTTCTTTTTCTTTCCTCCCTCGGCCTTGGGGTTACTCCCTTCGTTCTTCTTTCTCTTGGAAGAGTTTTCTGTAGCAGGCTTTGAGGCTGGTGGGTCCGCCGATGTTGAGGTAGAGTTTACGTTTATCGTTGTAGTTACGGGCTGGGAGGTCACATTAAGTGTCGACCTCGCTTCCTCTACATTGACAAACCTCTGTGCTCGTTTGTTAAACTCGGTTATGGACCTCACAGGTTTTCTCTGCATGTCGTCCCAGATAGCGCTTCTGGGCATTACTCCAGCTTGGACAACCATTAAATGACCGCTGTCATCCACATTTCGGGCTCAGGTAACTTCTAAGTTAAACCTCGTAAGGTAACTTTTTAATGTCTCACCTGGTTGCTGTCGAACATTAGTCAGAGTTGATGCCTCGGGTCTGACCCCCATCATGGCTCTGAACTGCTTTTTGAAGTCCTTAGACAGCTGATCCCAAGAAGTGATTGAGTGTCTTCTATATTTTTTGAACTAGATCTTGGCTGGTCCCGTTAGCGATGCCAGAAATAACATACATTTGAGCTCGTAACCTACGTTACTTGCTCTCATTATGGTATTGAATGTACTCAGATGGCTGTATGGGTCGGACTTTCCCTCAAACGTTGGGACGTGAGGGATCCGAAATCCTTGAGGAAATAGAGTATTGGAAATATGGGGAGCGAACGGTTCGAGCTCCTCATCAGAGTCCTCATGCCGACCTTGGCCTTGCTCACTTTGCAAAAGTCTGAAGGCCTTCTCCAACTAATCAATTCTTCCCTGGACCAGGTCCGTGAGAGGTCTTGCCTGAAATTGGCTATCATTGATCACAATTCCAGGCTCGCGCCTCCGCAGGGGATCCTTTCGCCCATTTAGGCGATCCCTCAGGTCCGGGTTTGTCGGGTTAACATTACCTCAATTTTGATTCAAGTGTTCCCGCAAGTCGGAGCGATTCCTGCGGTTCCCAGTATTCTTTCGACCTCGGTCATACATACTGACCGATCTAGTATCTCCTGAGTCGTCACTGGTAAGACTCATCGCATGATTATTTCGAGAGGGGTCTCTTTCATGCTACCTCATTTCTGCAGTGCGAGACCGGGACATTTGACTTCTTGTTGACTGGGCGCCTCTTCGCTCCCTGAAGGCTTCTCTGTTCCCCTGCCTCCTTCCTGCACGTCTTTCCTCATCATCTCGATCTGGCTGAGCATTCTTGCGAGGTGGTGAAGGATATCTTATAGGTGATGGCGGGAAGCGTATGGGTGAAGGTGGTTGCCACCCATTTCGAGGCCTAGACGGCCCGGAGTTTGCCCGAGACGGATTGGTTGCATTTTGCGTGTTACCAGGGATTTGAGTCCGAGCCTCTGGAGGGGTTCAGTTATTCCCAGCTCCCGCTGGTACTTTCGCAGTTGAATTGACCGGAGCCCTAGCTCAGGTGCTCCTCTGGGGCCTCGAGGGAGCGGATGGCTCTGCTGGTGCCGGAGGCTGCTCTGGCCTTCTCGTGGCAGCATTTTTTCGTGGACGCCCATGAGGCCTGCGGGGAAGAACATGCACATCCCTCGGAGGAGGGGCTTGGTTTTCACGCAGAGGAGGTGGCTGGGTCGCCTGAGCCTCTGCGGCTATCCTAGCCAACTCCTCATTCCGCTTGTTGGCTTCGACCAATTCTTGTTTCAACTGCTGGTTTTCAAGTTCCATAATGGGAGCGTATCGCTCAGGGTTGTAGTACATATCCTCATCCCTTGGAGGTGCTGGTGGTCCCCGAGAATCGGAGGACTCGCTTCTTTCTTCATTATCCAGGTTTACCATTGGCTGCTTCCCAGGGCGTCTCGGATAGTTTTCTTCAGGAATGTTTTGATCGTTTGCAGCCATAACTTGTTTAGGGACTGAATGCTTAAGGCTCTCAATGAAAGCACCAAACTGTTGACGCCGTTTTTCATCAACAGTGAATATAGAGCACGAAAACAATAAATAGTTATGGCTAGAAAAATACAATAAAACAAATAGGATTTTTTACGTGGTTCAGAAGTTAACTCTGTCTAGTCCACGAGTCTTTGTTATTAGAACTTACGATGATTTCTGGAAATTCTTCAAGAATGAATTCTTCAGAGTTTCTCTCAAGATCACAAAATTTTGGTCCTTTACAAAGGTACAGGACTTCTCTATTTATAGAGGAAGTCTCAGAATACTATCCCACACGTCTCTGGGAAGTTATTCTTTATGTCAATAAATTTAATGGCTCTAAAAGCCTGCAACTCCTATATACAAGGAAACGTCCTCTGAAGACCAGAGGGCGTATAACTGAATAATAAATATCCCTTTATTATAGGGAAGTTACAACAATAAATGTAGACTACGTCTCTCCAAGTGACTCATTAAGATGTTCGAAGTTAGCAATCTACATCATCAGTGCCGTGCCAACTCAGGTCTCTTAGTGATTTTCGAGTTGTAATATTTTCCCCGAGATCATGTGGTTTCGAGATCATACTTATGTCAGGCTCGAAACTCCTGATCCGAAGCCACCCAAGAATAGATGTACTCCAATGTCTATCTTTCGAGCTTGTGAGGACTTCAAGGCTACCATCTTCGAGGTTTCCACCTGCTTTGTAGGTTCGGTGCCTAGGTTGCGGACACGTGTTCTAGACATTACGAGTTCACACCTGACGAATCCAGCTTTCGAGATCACAATTCTCAAGGCTCGAAATCTGGGTATAACAAAAACCACTTATTATAAAGGTCTCAGTGGGGACTTGCTTAAAACAATGCAAGTTGGGCCCATTAGTTTAAAAAGAAAATATGAGTTTTTATGCAAAGTTCAAAAGAAACAAAATTAAATAATTAAATCCCACTAATAATTTAGAAAGTCTCTTAAAACATAATCATAATTTAAATGGCGTCTTAAGTGATCGTTTATTCCGTCCATAGGATGCCCCACATCATGCACCCTACGATAATAGAACTCCTCACGTCACCACACGTGCCACAGAGAAATCCTATTTGCTACCTGGAAGGGAAAGTAAAGGGGTGAGCAAAAATCCCATTAAGGAAGTACAAACAATAAGCATGTAAGGATACAACAAATACAAACACTATCGTTCATCTTAAACATCATGGCATCATCATATCATAACATTATCGTAACATAACATCATAGCATATCATAACATTATCGTAACATAACATCATATCACATTCATACAGAAGTCCTTGTGAACATGGCCCGCTAACTTGTCCATGTCACCCTTTGAGGTAAACAAGAGTCTCTGGTCCTTGAATAACCCCGGCGCGTCCGCCGTAGGAGTTACGTCTTTATATCCTTAGTAACTCGGGTTACGTCTTTATATCCTTAGCAACCCATTTGACGTGTCGCGTTCATCACGCTAACATCCATTCATAAACATATCATATTCATACAAGCCACATATCATCACATTATGGCATTCATAATTCATAACAATTTATTCATACAACAGTCTTACCATTCATAGCATAAAATCATAGAATCTATCTAACTTCCTTACCTCAGGTCCGAGCTAAGATATTTCACAACCTCTCAAAGAGCCTATACCATAACCAAAACAACATTTCTTAGGTTCATAAAATTACTATTTTTCCCTTTCATACAACTCATGTGTGCATGGGCCATGCACACATAATAAGAGTTACACATAACATGCAATTATTCTTAACTACACATAAAACCTTAAGAGAATAATGCTCATTTTACCTATTTTACATGCATGATCTTTCTATAAAAACCACATGGTTGAATAATAGACATAATTTTGGACGTAAAAGTGGATTTGCATGTAACATGCATACGTGGGAACATTGTGTAGTTGTGACGTTTTAAAAACGATAATTCTACATGTCTTATTTTTATCGTTTTAAAATTAATAGACTTATAACATACTTTATTTTTCTTAAAATTTCTAGGTTTGTTAAATTTCTCAAATCATAATTTTATTTTATAAAATAATTTTATTTAGCTTAAAAAAATAAAATATGTGACAGTTTTATTTATTATTCTCAAATTACAAAGAATTAACAAAAAAGCTTGGAATTTAATTAAAATACCTATGATTAATATGTTTCTTTAGAAAAATCAAATTTAATATTGGTTAATTGTGTTACATAAATGATGTGAGAAAAATATATTTTTAAGTGTGGGAAAATATATTTTATTTAAATTATTTAAGACTTAGTTTTATGTAACATAAATCTATATATGACAATTAAATAATCATTTTTAAACTTTTTAAACCAAACTTTCAGCCACTATTTAATTTCTTTAAAAAAAAAAATCACAAATAGATTAAATTTAAATATTTTTCTCAATCAAAATAAAGAAAAATCATAACTTATCAAAATATGCATTCATACCATATTAAAATACCATTTTTAATATTACCATAATTTAGGGTATTAATTTTATTTCAAATACTCATCAAATTCATTTTATTGAAACACTTCACATTTTTTACAAAAATTCCAGCAACTATTTTTTTCTTTAAAAATCATCATATTCAATTTAAAACCTCATTTTTTCTAAAAATACAATAAAAATTCTGTAGGTATTTATTTGAGTAAAATATCATTTTATTGTGACTTAAAATACCCTTTTTAATGAGGAAATTACACCAAATATGAGATTTTTTTTATAAACTTTGAAAAATATGGCAGTTTTTTTTTTAAAGTTTTTTATGGGATATTTTTTTCGTTTACATTTTTATGGGAGTTTTTTTCCCATATATTTTTATACCATATTTTATCTTTTATACTTTTTTTCGTACTTATTTTTTATATATTTTGAGATTATTTTTATAATTTTAATCTATTTGTGTTAATTTTTATCATTTATATTTGATAAAATATTTTGTTACATAATTCTTTGAAAGAAAAAACTGAGACATTCATCACCATACTTTTTATTCTCATTCCTTCTTCTTTTCTTTCATTCTTTATCTTCTTCAATCAATATTTTATTCACAACTGGCTACCACTATCCAATTTTTTTTTTGATTTTATGCATTGTCTTTCTTCTTTTTGGTTTATCAGTTTTTCAACCTAACTTCAGATGCAGCACTTGATAACGTATTGGAAAAGGGTCGGGGATTTTGTGAAAGGACATGGGAAGCTACAAAGAATAGTGTTGCTCCGCAACCGTTTATTGAACAGAACTACTTTAGGACACCCTATATTGTATCACTGTTGAGAGAGGGCTCTTGGAGTGGCTCTGTTGGAAGCCGGGAATGCATTTTCGACTAGAATGGGGATTCACAGCTATGAAATACCTCAAATGGAGATAAATCAGTTTCTTCTTCTTATAGTATTATTTATATCACTGTTTCTTCTTCTTTGCGCATTATCGTGTGCTGGCAATTGGAGGCCAAAATTTTTGCGAAGGCTTTATCTCCCACTTTTCAGACATAACAATGCATCATCTGTATCCGTTCTTAGCATGTCATCTCCATTTCGACTCCAACGATGGAGCCCAATGAGCTCTGGTAAGCAATCCTCAAGGTTTTTATTTTACACTTATATCCATGTTTCAAGAATAATACTCTAATGTATATATGACAGTATTGAAGATTTCCTTAGTATTGCTAGAAGAAATAGCTCCATTTGACATTCCTAGTCGATAATCAAGGGTTTAGGAGTTTTGATAGAGTGATTCTGTGCTTGAGTGTCAAATTTGTTCTCTTTCTATTTTTAGTTGGTCGTTTTAAGGTCAAGCAATCAACATGCTAGGACTTGTAAATGTGATCTAATAATGACCAGTAATCTTTAAAACAAGTCTATGAGATGGAATTTTGAAGATGTTTGTGTTGTATGCACTAAAGTAAGGATAAAGACGTAATATTCTACCTGAAAAATTAATGTTAACGTCATTGAGGATAGAACAAATGAATTGTATTGTATGTTTGACATACAATGAAAATAGTAACTTTGCATTTTTTTTTTAGTGAATTGTGGTAACCGATTACAACTATAAAAATCAGTTTTATTATTTAAGTGGTGTTGTAGTAACTGGTTACAACTATAAAAAATAATTTTTATTTTTTTAAGTAATGTACCATTATCAAAATATCAACTGAATTGTAACTGGTTACAGTGATGTTTGAAAAAAAATCAAATCTAAAAAAAAGAACTAATTTCCATGGTACCTGGTTACTTAGTCAGGTGTGAAAACAAAATCAAATCTAAACAAAATAATCTAAATAAATCGTTATTGTAACTAGTTACAGCTAGGTCTAAAAAAAATCAGATATGAATAAAATGAATCAAGCGTCATGGTACTTGGTTGCTAAAACAGATTTGGAAAAAAAAACCCAGAAAAATCAAATATGAAGGAAAAAATCAGATGTGAAGAATAAGAAGAATAAAACCAGATTTGAAGAAAGAAAAAGAAGAATAAGAAAGACAGAAGAAGAAGAAGAAGAAGAAGAAGAAGAAAGAAAGAAGAAAAAAAAAGATGTATGTATATATTCATATTTTGCATAAACTAAACGACAAGAAAGATCTTTTGATTTTGATTCAACTCTCCAAGTCTGGGACTGTTGGAATCATCAACTTGAAGCTATACTCAAATCTGGATATAAGGTGTAATATTTCTTTGAAGAACATGTATTCTTTCCACAAAGGTATATATATATAATTCATCTCTGCATTTTTCTGGGTTATGTTTTTCTTAAGTATGAATTGAACCTCAGAAAATAAAGTGTCACAAAGAAGAAGAAGAAGAAGAAGAATAAGAAGAACCAGGTCATCATCATCGTTGGGGGCAGCGATGGAGGTGGCATCACCAGCAGATATCTGAAATGGACACCGAATGGGGGAGGAGAAAAAAAGAAATGAGAAGAGAGAGAGAGATATCGGGAGGAAGAGAACATAAAAAAGAGACAATTGTGTAATTAAGTTTATGGTAATTTATTTTTTATATTTTATGGAATTACCATATTTAAAAAAAAAACTCCAAATCTTACCATATTTTGTATAATTATTTTTTTCCCATAAATTTAGAAACTATATATTTTTTCCATATTTATGTAAACTGCTCCTTTTTAATTTCATAAAATTAACATAACATCAAGGACATTACTTATGCATGCAAATCATTTTTTTTATCAAATTTTTACCCAATTATTTACAAAAATCAGCAAGCTTAATTTCTCATGAAATTCATCATTTATCTCAAACATTTTACATAAAATCATACATGTCCAAAATCTCATCATGCTCTTATTATATACATAATTCTAAGAATATTACTAACATATTCACATGCAATCTTATAAAATCCCATTTTTCTATTCCATTGGATCTACACATGAAATCCAACAAAACACTAACAATAACAATAACATACATTAATTCATAAACACCATATTTCATACATGCCTTTATAATAATCCGAACATGTTTTTATCATTTTTCCTTTTATGCATATCATGATTCATTGGTACATAAAATCATATACATATTATCATTTTTTTTTACAATCATCATTATTTCAAAACATACAGGAAAACAAACATGAATGAACTTTTTACCCCTAGGCCTAAACACTTAAGATCCACCATAAAACATCACAAAAATTCTCATCTACCTTCACATAAAACTTAGTATGCATCTGTCATCATTTTTGCATATTTTACATAAATCAATGATCTAAAATAATCATAGCAACAAAAACATAAAATATAATCCTCATATAAATCCCATCAAACCCATTTTCGTCAATCATTCCCATGAGCCCTTTTAACAAAACATATTTCTTAAAAATACAAATCATAATCACCTCATCACCAACCTACAATAATCAAACCATTAACACCACCATAAACAACCTCAAAGATAAACCCATCAAAACTAATATATTGGCTAAGAAAAACCATTACCTCTCTTGATTGTTGAATCAAGAACACTCTAGCAAGAAAACCTTGTCACTTATAGAGGATTTCCAAACACCATACATCCAAAGAAAGAAACCACAAAATCAGCCTTAGATTAGAGATGAGGAGAAGATCCAAATGCACATATGTGAAACACTAGTAGATAGATTCTTACCTAGGGTTCGAAACCCTCTTCTTCTTCTCCTTCTCTTTCTTTTCTTCTCCCTTCTTCTTCTCTCTAGAAATGGCAGCCCTTCACGCCACTCCCTCTCTCTCTAACCTCTCTATATGTCACGGCCAAATGGCCTATTTTCTTCATAATCCCCTTTTTAATTCCCATTTCCATAAAGCCATCACCAAAAGGAAATGGTAAGTTTCCTTTCTTCTCTAGTTTCTTTTATGATAATTTATTGGAATAATGGTGATTTCCCCAAATTGATTATCGTTATCCAATCTAGTGTTATTCTCCTTAAAAAAATGGAAAAATATCAATTAATCCCCAAATTTTCTACACGCCACCTACTTGCCTCTTTTGTATTTTATTTATTTTTTTTTTCTTTCATTTAAATTAAATCAATCAATTAAATATAATATATGGTAATTTAAAATGTGTAGAAAATCCACACATGTGCACCTTATTGCCATGTACTTGCACACACTAAATCACTAGGGTGCATCACTATCTACCATGCACCTTAGTGCATTCAACCAAATCTCACATAATCACATCAATTGTCACACTTATTTAAAATGTAACACTAATAGTAAAATAAACATGTTACACAATTATTCACTTATTAAAATAAATAACCAAACAAACAATAAAAAAATTTAAATTCAAAAAGATTATACCAAACAATTCTAACAATTAAATAAAATAACAAACAATCAAATAAAACAAACAACAAATAAATAAAATAAACAACATTTAAATAAAACAATTCATCACACTTAACATTTAAATAAAATAAATCACAAAATTTTTAATAATCTAAAAAAAAATATTTTGGTGCACTACAATACGAATGGAATTAGCATGGCTACAGGAGAAAAGGTTTCTTCATAGTCAACCCCTTCTTTCTGTGTGTAACCTTTGGCTACAAGCCTTGCTTTGAAAGTCTTTACTTTCCCATCCGCTCCTCTTTTCTTCTTGAATATCCACTTGCAACCAATGGGTTTGATATTCTCAGGTGGATCTTTAAGAACCCAGACAGAATTGGAATACGTCGATTCTATTTCTTGGTTTATGGCTTCTTGCCATTTATCCTTGTCAGAATCATTCATTGCATCTTTAAATGTCAATGGATCATCTTTGTTTGTGTCAGACACAAACATTTGAACTTCGTGTTCATAGCGTGTGGGTTGTTTACTAACTCTCCCACTACGACGAGGTTCTCTACTATTCTGACTAGAACTAGCAGTTTCCTCTTGCCGTTTTTCATTGGTTGTTGCTGGTGACTTTGCAACTTCATTCGAGACCATCTCCTCCAGAACAACCTTACTGCGAGGTTTTTGGTTATTAACATAGTCATGTTCAAGAAAAGTTGCATTTGTTGATACAAATGTTTTATTTTCTTTTGGACTATAGAAAATTCCACCTCTAGTCTCTTTGGAATATCCCACAAACATGCACACTTCAGAGCGTGATTCCAACTTCCCGGTCTTTCCTTTAAGTGCATGTGCAGGACACCCCCAAATTCAAAAATGGTGTAAACTAGGTTTGCAACCATTCCATAATTCTATAGGTGTCTTATGGATAGACTTAGATGGAACAACATTCAATGTGTATAGAGCACATTGAATCGCATAGCCCCAGAATGACAGTGGTAATGATGAGAAACTCATCATTGATCTAACCATATCTAATAACATTTTGTTCCGTCTTTCTAAAACACCATTTTGTTGTGGCGTTCCAGGTGTTGTGAGTTGGGATTGAATGCCATGCTCATGTAGATGGTCCTCGAATTCAAAATCCAAGTACTCTCCTCCTCAATCAGATCGAAGAGATTTTAGTATAGGTAATTATATCTTGAATGATCGTCAATGAAAGTGACGAAGTATTCATAACCTCCTCTTGCTTGTAAATTAAGTGGACCACAAACATCCGTATGTACTAGCTGAAGTGGTTCTGTGGCTCTTGAACCTTTAGTAGAGAAAAGTCACTTGGTCATTTTGCCTTCTAGACATGATTCACAAAGAGGGAGAGATCCAATAGATAGTTCTCTTAAAGGACCATCCTTTACAAGCCTATTTATTCTGTCTAGACCAATATGGCCCAATCTCAAGTGCCACATATATGTTTCACTATCGAAATCAGTCTTTCGTCGTTTAATAGATCTAGGATTGGCTGTTTTAAATAATTCAGAATTATAAAAAATTTGTCATTCATTATAAGTATGTAAATTTTGTTTATCCCAAAGCATTTGCATAACAAGTAAATAGATAATCTCTTTAAATAATAACTACTTTATTAGTAAAAGAAATAAATGTTATGCAAAAAATAGAAATAAGTTTCCAAACATTAATAATCAAAATTACTAATAATAAACTAAATTTCTAGACTGTAGTTTTCTTTGTTTAAAGAAATATAAAATTTCTAAAACAAAATAAAGAAATTTAAAATTTTCAACTAACAATAAAATTACTAAATAAGACTATTATCCAACTCCTCCAGCTCTTTACTCGCTATCAAAATCCTCATCAGTCTCTTCCTCCTTTTCAGGGTTCTGATTCTCTGAAAGGAAAAACAAAAGAAAAGTAGATTAGTGGCATATATTTTTTAATCTACTATCCAAAAATTTGAATATGATATTCATAGTATTTGAATCTACTATTCAAAGTTAAAAAATATATGTAAATCTTATTTACCTTTTTCGTTTGATATAAACGATGACACTCAACAAAGACTTCATCTGTCATTGCTCGCCACATCTCATGTGCTGAGTCATAGTGTATATATTTTTCCTTTGTTTCGTCAGGCATGATTGAAAGCATGCAATAACATGCCAACCGATCGGATTTCATCCAATTTGCATATTTTTCTTCTGCTTCATAGCTAGTAGCCAAAGGTGATTCCATTGGAGGTTTTTTTACAGACGGTTGACATCATCTTTTTATAAGAATAAAATGGTCAGCATGCCTTGAAACCAGTGTTGCATATTTTCCAGTTCAAAAACCAAGGATTTGAGAAAGGCATCGGTGTGTAATTCACCAATAGAAATATTTGCTAGGACCAAATAAATAAACTAAATGAATTTATGCATATAATAAATATCAGTCATTTTCATAATAGTAAACGTGGTGTATGAATGCAACAATTAAAGAACACATAAAAAATAATTACTAATTCCACGATTAATTAATTTGAACATTAATGGATAAACCTTAGGGTAGGTCGGACTAATTCCAAATTAATTTTGAGACAAGTTCTAAAATTTATAGGTGAAAACTTAAATCATTATTTCTCTTTTGACTTATAAACAACCGCTTGTTTGGTCAAGAATACACTAGTCTGCTCGAAAGCCTAATGTACCTTGTGAGTGTAACCCATTATTTTAGATCAATGACTTAACTCAAGAGTGTGCCTTAGGGTCAGTCAAACTTGAAATACATCATTAAATCATATTCTTGAAAAAGAAGTTTGCCTTGAGAATAACACAGTCGGAAGCCTTCCTTAGGGAGACACAAGCAATGGTGCCACGAGGCCCTCTCCATGCTACCTCAGTGCTAACTAATAATGGAGACCATGGGACTTATTATCATAACTCCCTCTCAAAACATCCTATGCTTTTTAATTGGTTGTAAAAATAAAGTGATCTATTTTTACCAAATGATATTCTAATAATTACTAATCAAATTAATCAAAATTAAAATTATAGAATTATGCCCTAATTAATTCAATTTTAATTTGCTATAATTACTAAGAATAACATTTATAATTTAATAAAACAATTTTATTAAATACTAGAAATTAAACAACTTTTAAAATCTATTTCCGCTTTTGAACTAGTTAAAACTAGATTTATTATTATATGGTCTAGCATATAATCACATAGAACAATCCTAAAGCATGTTTCTACTCATATGAGATGCATGCACAATTTTAAATACTATGTGGGTTATATGTATGGCATGTCAAAAATGCATGATAAAATATTAAACAATTTAATCAAATTCAAACATTTAAATAAATAAATACTAACTAAATAAATAAATGCGGGCCGAGTGTCTTGGGTATTTCTAGAAAAATTACAACACTTACAAAAATATACACACAAAAATGTAAGAAACTAAATAAGACCTAAAGGGATCTCTATCTTAACTTTGGGCCTTCACAAGTAGTCTTAATCCATTAAACCACGTATCCATTTAATTTTGAATTAAAATGACTTTTAATTATCTTAATTTTAAGAATAATTAACTTGGGCTTTAAAGCCCGATAAGTTATTAGGCCCAGTTTTGAATTTGGGCTTATACAATTAATTCAAAATAAAACAATTTTAATTATGGGATAAATTAATTAAGCCCATAATTTAAATGGATAATTTTACATGCAAGCCCTAGGGTTTAGAAACCCTAGGGGCGGCTGCATATGGTGGCTCGGCATGGGGCACAGCAGCAGCTGGCTGGGGCGCACAGTGCGCATGCGACAGGCGCAGGTGCGGGGTGCGCTGCAAGTGCTGGGCGCGCAGCTGGCACGAGGTGCGCGGCTGGGAGCAGCAACAACTAGTGCAGGGGCTAGCAGGCATGCGGCTGGGCGAGGCGCAATGGCGCGCTGGGCAGGCAACACACAGGGGCTGGGCACGCATGGGTGCGTAGGGGCTCAAGCTTTGGGGCACGGAACCCGGGGCTCGGGCCTTACAAAAAATTTTCAAATAATTTAACACAGAAAATTAAATTACAAAAAATTCCTATGCCCCAAAATGATTGACATTTTTCATCTAGAATTTTAAGAACAATTCCTCAACCCAAAACACCATATAATTAACGACCCTTAAGAATAAACAATAATCATACATACATCCATCCATTCACATATATTACAATAACATAAGAATGCATATTATGCCCACACAATATTTAATGTATGCAGAGATTAATGATCGCTCGGGTACCAATTGTTAGGAACGAGTTTCCTAATACGCAATAGAATGGTTGTGGGGTTGGCCCAGTGTACAACAAAAAAATTTTTGTAACATATTTAAACTACCTTTAAATATGTGGATCCATTAATATACATACATTAATCATAAGCAAGTTAAGAATAGAAATCATACCTCTTGAAGCCTATCAAGTGTCATTGCTATCTTTTCGTAATTAGAACGATCTTCCTATCCAAGCTGCTCCCAGGTACTCGCACCAAGATCTTACACAGCGTTCTCTACACCTCAAGAAGTGTGTGGGCACTTAGAGAATGAAGGATAGTTTATTTGTGATTCTACTTGATGTACTGAACATATGAGATCAAGAGAATTGGCCTGAGAATTGGTTCTTTATTTTTCAGGGAGAGATAAATATCGTTATATGTTTTACAGACCAAATAGACTGAGTTATCTTGGTTGGTTGAGTTATTTGTATATTTTCTGATTAGTCATACTTAAAAGAAAATATTCAAATTTTAAAAAATAAATCTGTAACCAACTTACAATTTACTTTTTAATTAATTATTTATTTTATTAATGAAAATATTCAAAAACTAATTTTTTGAATTATCCATTAATTAATTAAATAAAAAAATTAAAAAGAAAATCCTATACTTGAAAATTAGCAGTACACGCCACATACATTCCATGGGCTGTGTGTGCACGTGTAGTGCCTCTATTTTTAGGGATATTTGATTTTTCTTTTTTTATTTAATTATTTATTTAAACTACTTTGTCAGATAAGATCTAACAACCAGATACCTAATTCAAATTTGAATTCAAATTTAAATTAAATATCTTTTTAACTAATTATCAAATATAATTAATTATTTGAATAAATATTAATCTTTTAAATTCAAATCCAATTTGAACTTATTAGATTATTATCTCCCACTCAAATAAAGATATTTAATTAATTCTACTAATTAATTAAATCCAATATTTTCAAAAATAAATATTTAATTTATTATAATTTCGAAAATTATAATTAATTAATTATTTAATTAAATTTTGAAATTAATTTAATTATTTAATATAATATCGAAAATCATATAATAATTAAATATTAATTAATTTTGTTAACTACAACTAATTTGTAATTAATTAATTAATCACTGTTATCATATAATTGCATATTTTGCTCGAAGAACAAATTTCTTCTTAAATATGTCTTTAAACTATTTTTCCCTTCATATCAACTCTTACCTTGAATAGTGTTGATAGTGTCGTTATCCAGACCTATGGTATAATTCCAAGCTCCAATAAATTTGAGATTATTAATTAAACTTTTTAATTAAATAATCTTAATTTATTAATCTTATGATTATTCCACTATAAATATGAGACTGCACTCTTGTAATTATAGACATTTCATTTACTGAGTACTTTATAATTATAAAGCGTCCATTGATATAATCATTGCATACAAATTGACCCTCTAATAATGGTTCATAATTAATCGGGAATAAAATTACTGTTTTACCCTTTTAATTATCTCTTGTTTCCTTAAGTACCATTGACCTTACTAGTGAAGGTTAATTTATAACTAAATTATGAATTTGAGCTCAATAACTTTTAGTCCCAAAAGTCAACCCTTAAGAGAACCATTATTCAATCTTTTGCGAGAAGGCATAGATTTCATATCTGTATACTATGTCCTTAGCCATCTACATTAATGAGTTCCCAAAACAAAAGTTTCTAGCCTGATCATTCTGACAGACCCTAACGAGTGAATCAAAGAACTCATATAACATAAATATGAGTTCATAGTAACTTCAGGATTAAGATTTATTTGTATATGATCATCAGTTGATATATTTAATTAATACTTCGAAACGGTATTTAACTAAGTATTAATAAACATATTTGGTCCAGTTCTATATATTCTCTAATATATAAAGCACCTCCACTAAAGTGCCCTACCACAATAGTAATCCGGATCTAGATCACATGTATCCATAATACTAGTGGACCGTACTTGCATTAAATAATCTAAAGATTCAATAACTTTATTTTACTGCGAACTATTCAAGTTCATTTATCTCAAACACAATCCTCTCGTAGCAATATGTGTTTGAGATTACATATATGAACTTAGGAATCTTACTGATACTTACATAATATTATCACATAATAATATAGTCCATAAAATATATGCATAACAAATTCAATTCATTTATTTATTTCATAAAACAATGTCTACTACATATGCTTTCAGGGCACAATTCCCAACATAATGGAACATCAACCACGAGTGCCCTGCTCTTGGTGAGTTTAGAGAAGGAAATGAGGAACAATGCAATGCTTTAGGGGATTACAAGAAGCCTTATAACCCTTTCTCAAACACTTACAAGCCTGATAACGATGAGTGTTTCCAATCATATCTGATCAATACACTTATTTAGGAAGAGGTCGAATCGAAATACACTTCTAATCATTTTAATCACCTCTTTCAAATTTCTGAAAGTTTTGAGCCCGATGAGTCTAAAATCAACCCTAAAAAATCATTAAAGACTCACAGGCTAGGAAAACCATGTTTTGGAATCTAATCATTGAGGAACTCCCTCAAGATCGAGAAAAACCAAAACCCTCCACTGAAGAAGCTCCTCAAACAAAGTTTGCCCAACTTCCTGAGGGCCTTAAGCATGTTTTCCTTGGAGATGACAACATTTTTCCTATCATAATATCTTCCAAGATCAACGCCACACAAAAGCACCAACTCATCAATGTGTTGCAAGAACAAACAAATGCATTAGGATGGACGATAGTTGACATCAAAGGTATTAGTCCTTTAATTTGCTCCCATCACATTCAATTGGAAGACTGGGCTATACCACGTCGTGACCCTCAAAGAAGATTAAACCCAACGTTGAAGGAAGTAGTTAAGACTGAAGTCTTGAAACTTCTTGATTCTAGAATGATCTATCTTGTTGCTGATAGTAAATGGGTTCGCCTAACTTGGGTTGTTTCCAAGAAATCGGGAGTAACAGTGGTACAAAATGAAAAAGGGGAACTCGTGCCTACCAAGGTCACAAATGGGTGGTGCATGTGCATTGATTATAGGAAATTAAATGCAGCCACCTGCAAGACCATTTTCCACTTCCATTCATCGATCAAATATTGGAACGTGTGGCGGTCATCCTTTCTATAGTTTTCTTGATGGTTATTCAGGGTATTACCAAATCGAGATTGCCTTAGAAGATTAGGATAAGACTAGATTCACTTGCCCTTTTGGTACTTTTGCCTTCCGACGTATGCCATTTGGCCTATGTAATGCTCGAGCCACTTTCCAGTGATGCATGATGAGTATATTTAGTGATTTGATCAAGAAATGTATGGAAGTATTCATGAATGATTTGACAGTCTTTGGAGATTCATTTGAATCATGCCTTCTCAAATTAGATTTCATGCTTAAACGATTCAAAGAGAAAGGCTTGGTACTCAACTGGGAAAAGTGTCATTTCATGGTGCCATCTGGCATAGTCTTGGGGCATGTCGTGTCGAAACGAGGAATTGAGGTTGATAAATCAAATATTGAACTCATATCAATGTGGCCCACCCCCAAGACTATTAAAGACATTCAATCTTTTCTTGGGCATGCTAGATTCTATAGGAGGTTCGTACAAAATTTCTCAACAATTGCTCACCCTTTGTCAAACCTCCTAGCAAAATATGTCCTGTTCAATTGGACACCTAAGTGTGAGGAATCTTTTTGAACGCTCGTTACAAAACTCACTTCCGCCCCTATCATTCAGCCCACCAGATTGGAACTTACCATTCGAAGTCATGTGTGATGCTAGCAATTATGCTATGGTGGCCGTCTTAGGTCAAAGAAGGGAAAGGAAGCCCTTTGTTGTCTAATACGCAAGTAAAACTCTTAACAGTGCTCAGATGAACTATTCTACTACTGAAAAAGAGTTACTTGCTTTAGTATTCACACTTGACATGTTTCGTTCCTACCTGATTGGTTCACCTATCACAGTCTTTGTCGACCATCCCGCCTTAAAATACCTCCTTTCCAAAAAGGACGCTATGGCGCGTTTAATTAGGTGGATCCTTCTGTAACAGGAATTCAATCTGACCATAAAGGACAAGAAATGAGTTGAAAACGTGGTAGCGGACCACTTATCTTGTCCTAAATTTTCTGATTCCACTGATGGCCCAACCTTTCAAGATGACTTCCCTGATGAACATCTCTTCACATTCACTAAGTTGCCATGGTACGCTCTATCATTAATTACTTAGTGACTGGCGAACTTCCAACTTCATGGAGTGCACAAGATAAATGTAAATTTTTGGTCAAGGTTCGTAACTTCTGTTGGGAAGATCCATATCTTTTTAAGTATTGCCCCGAACAAATTATGAGACATTGCATTCTAGATGAGGAAATTTTTAGTGTCCTGAACTTTTTCCATAATGAAGCTTATGGTGATCATTTTTCTATGAAAAAGACTGCTACAAAAATCTTACAATGTGGTCTTTATTGGCCCACTTTTTTCAAAGACACTAACAATTTTTGTCGATCATGTGAAAGGTGTCAGAAATTAGGTGCTCTGTCCCAGCAACAGATGATGCCATTAAACTCAATTATTGTAATCAAAATATTCAATTGTTGGGGAATAGACTTTATGGGACCATTTCCATCTTCTTCTGGCTACCTTTACATTCTCCTCGCCATAGACTATGTCTCACAATGGGTGGAAGTTGTGCCTTGTAGAAATAATGATAAAACAATTGTTGTGAAATTCTTAAAGGAAAATGTGTTATCTAGGTTTGGCACATCACGAGCTACCATAAGTGATCAAGGCACCCATTTTTGCAACTATTCTTTCAAGACCTTAATGCAAAAGTATTGTGTAATTCATAAGGTTGCATTGCCTTATCACCCACAAACAAATGGCCAAGTTGAGTTAGCCAACCAAAAAATTAAGCAAATCTTAGAAAAGATGGTTAATCTTGATCGCAAAGATTGGTTCTCATGACTTCTCGATGCTCTCTGGGCATATCGCACTGCTTACAAAACTCAGCTTGGTATGTCTCTTGATAGACTAGTCTATGGCAAAGCCTGCCACCTTCCTGTTGAGCTGGAACACACAACTTATTGGGCAGTTAAAATCCTGGATTTTGATCTTGAGGCAGCATAACTCAATCGTAAGCTTCAGTTGTCAGAAATTGAGGAGTTAAGGAACGAAGCTTATGAAAACTCTAGGATCTACAAGGCTAAAATGAAAGCGGCTCATGACAAGCAGATCCGAAGAAAAGAATTTGAGCCAAACCAACAAGTCCATCTTTATGACTCTCGTTTGCATCTCCACCCTTGAAAGCTGAGATCGAGGTGGACTGGCCCATATGTTGTGAAAACCGTCTTTCCCAATGGTGCTATTGAGGTCACAGACCCAACCGATGGGATAGTATTCAAAGTTAATTTCCAGAGACTAAAACACTACATAGAGAGGGTGACCCAGCCTGAAGAAGTCACTCTCGTGGAACCAGTTTACCAAGTTGGAGTAGTATTCCAAAGTGTTTGGACATAGGTTTGTTTTATGTTTATTTCCCTTTTGTCATATTATTTTATTTGTTATCATTTTGTGTTTTCAGTTTTTTATGTTTTAGAGAATCAATATTCACTCTATCACTCGACGCTCGCTACCCAGTTGTTATCTTTCCCTGTTCTTTTACATTTGTTATATTTTTAGACATTGAGGACACTGTCTGAATTTGGTTGGGGTGGTGAGCATATGTATGCATGTTCATGTTGATTTTTTTCATATTAATATTTTCATGGTCAAATTTTTTTTAAAAATTACTTATTTATTCTTGCAAAATGTTACTTTTGAGTCAATTTTTGTTATCTTTATTACTAAGAATTTCTCTAGAGTTACCCAATCACATGGAAAATGTTGTGGTAAGATGGTCGTTAGCACATACTTGCGTAGAAATTTGCCATGTTTAAGTAATTCATTCTTTTTTGTGAGAGGTGAGACTTGATATAACAACTTTTAAATTTTCATTGATTCTTAGAAATAGTTATAATTATTTGGACAAGGTATTGTGGTATGAATGGATGATGTTTTAGGGATAATATTTTCTATAGATAAATCTTATTAGAGAGTCATTTTGTTAATTTTTGTATGTTCTTCATGAAAAAAAAAAGATAAAAAAAAGAAAAAGAAAAGGCAGAAAAAAAAAGTGAAAGGGCACAAGAGCAATAATTCTATCATTTTCAATTATGTTGTCTCTTGTGTCCAAGAAAAAAAATGTGTGTTTCTTAATTTCATATTTTATTTTATGACTCTTGGAATAAATGTAAAGATTGTCTATTTAACTTAGAAATCTCAAAAAACTGGTTTTGTGGTATTCTTTATGGTGGTTGTCTAAATAATTTATTTCATATCTTGGTTTTAATGATTGTTTAAAAGTTTGTCCTACATATATATCCATTTGATGAGTGCTTACTTATTTATTTCCAACTCCACGAGTGAAACCCTTAACTTTAAATATTTTCAATTACATAAGAGGTTAATGGAGTTTAGACTTTTACTTGTCATAATTTTGAAGGCTTTATGTGCTATGGTTTGTGGTAAGAAGGTACAAGTTTGGTGCACACACTCACAACTCTAGATTTGTTCAAAGTAATTTTGATAACTCTTATTGACTTGTTACTAACATTTTGTGTTAATACTTAAGTTCTTTTATAATTTTTGACCTGAAATATTTCGTGTTGACATTTATCATTTCGCTTGAATTGCTAGAGAATAGTAATAAGCTGGTTGGGGGTTGTAATTCGTGCCTCCGAATAATTCGGGCCGGGCCCTATTCAATTCGTGTCGGGCTGGGCCGACCCACTTTCTATATTTGGGCCCAAATTTAGGCCCATTTTATTATTGTAAAAAAAAGTGAGGATGGGGAATTGAACCCTCCACCTCCTCTTTAACAAGCAATGGACTTACCACCAATCCAAATACATTTCTTTGTTGAAATTATAGTTTTAGATATTTTTATATACTTTTTAACAATACTTTACACAAAATTATATCAAAGATCATTATTAGAATTTGAATACCTACCAATAAATGCTAAAAAATTTAACTCACAAATCTTAAAATAAATTAATATAATTATAAAAATATAAACATTGAGAAAAATAAGAATTCTATTATCATTTTAATTTATAGATAATTGACAAATAAAAATTTATTATCATTATTAATGTCAAAATATCGGGTTTTTTATCGTGTCATGCTTTTCGAGCAAGTTTGTTCCTGCTTTTGTGTCGTGCCTTCGAGCTTGTTGTGCCATGTCGTGCCCAGGCCCATGTCGTGTCGTGTCGTGCCTGGCCCAAGCCCATATTTTTTCGTGCCGTGTCATGCTCGTGCCGGTTTCGTGCCATGCTAGAAAGCCCGACCCGTATTTACAACTCTAGTTGTGATTAGTGATCAAAAATATTATTTTATAAGTTTTAAAGTTTAAAATAATTAATTTTTAATTAATTTTTTATGGATTTATTGTAATATATTTTATATTTGAAAATATTAATCTTAATTTAATTTGTGTTCAATTTTTAGGAAATAAAATGTATTTTGATACAAAGAAAGAAGAAAGAATAGAAACAAATGACATTGTTAAAAGATATTTGTGGAGCAACTTAGGCCCAAAACCAAGCCCAAATAGCCTAGGCCCAAGCCTTCATCAAGTGCCCACGTTGTCACCAGCAGCTGCCACGCGAGCCAAGCTGAGCCACGCCTGCCAGCCGAGCCACTCCAAAGACGCCACCTGTCCCACTCACCCACCAGGTGCTCCCCACACGCCCTACGCCTTCTTTCCAAACTGCCTACCAAGTTGCCACGCATCCCCACGCTAGAAGGAGTTGCACCCCACTAGCCTACTGACAGCGCCCGGCACGCCTAACGCCGTTTGGTCGAGCTCCTCTCAGCACATGACACGTGCCCTTGTTGTCTCCCACCAGTCCAATTGTCCATTAGTTTTTGTAGCCATTTTTCCCACTCTTTTGTACACAATTTGTGTTCTATTTTTATAATAAATAGAGAGCCAAATGTAGCCAAAAAATGATCAGATTGTGGAAGCAAAAGTAGAGAGTAGAGTTTGAGAGAAATACACTTATTTCATATTTTTTCTTTCATTTCTTTTATATTTTTTGAGTGAAAACAATGCCTAATTTAGTCTAAATTCTTTTGTGGAAATGCTATAGTAAAGTTCATGTTTCACATTATATTTTTAGTATATTGATTATTTTTTGTTCTTCAATTTTATAAATTTGTTACAATTAAATTTATTTTCTTCTAAATTTTATTCTAAGTTTATTGGTTTCTTTTACATAAGTCTAGTCATGCTCTTCATATGTAATTTAAGCTCTTGATTTAATTTAGGATATTTGTTATATTATATGATTTTACTGCATTTTGTCATTGGTATTTTGTCGCTCTAAGGTAAATAATAAGATAGGTTTTTAAAATTAGATGTTAGTATAATTTAATTGAGAACATATTTTAAGGTGAGCTTTATTATATATATTTTCCAATTATAATTAATAGTGTATAATTATACTTGAGTAGAATGAATTAATTTTATTAAAATATATATATTTGCATGAATGGTATTTGTGGAATCCATATTTTCTTTCTGATTATAATTCATTAATTTTGTTTATTTAATGTTTAAATTTTATTCTTTTTCAAAGTTACATTATTTCTAAGTTTCTTATTTCTAATGTACTAATCTTTCTTTTTACTTGTATCTTATCTTTTTGTGACCATTACTACTGCGGCCACTTAAAAGTTTATTTGGCGATATCAATGTCAGAAGAGCTACATAATAGACATTTCTGCAGTAATCAATTTTTGTTTAACAAAGAAGAAAAATAGTTGGTTGAAGAAGAAATATACGTTGTTCCATTTGCATTAATATATTCTATTGATTTACATTCTTCTCAATTTTGTTATTTTTATTCATATTTGAATGAGTAATTTATGTGGCACGTTATTAAGTATTACTATTTTTTTTTTCATTTTTCATTCACATCAATCTGTTTATTATTATATGTATTTATTGAGATTTGTCCTTGTCTATAACTTTGGAATAATTACATTCGTTTACCTTTTCCTTTCTTAAGTAAGAGAAAGACTTTCCAAGTGTAATTAATATATCTCTTCTATATAATAAGTATATAGATAAAGGAATGTTTTTTTTTAATGATTTTTTTTCGTTAATTTTAACATAATATTATTATATTTAACAGAATATTTTTATTTTTAACGGTAAATTGTAAATATGATTTAAACTTAAATAAAATTAAATAAATAAATAATTAAACAACTTAAAATGAGATATTTTTAAGATATTTTATAATAATAATTATTTAAAAATAATAAAACCATATACTTTATAACTTAAATAAAAATTAATTAAACTTAAACTTAATATTATATTAAACAAATAATATATAATCTTTTGTTATCAATGTCAAATTCACATACTAGAACAACACATAAACTTAAACAAAAATAAATAAAAAATAAATTAAAATAGGATATTTTAAAGATATTTTATGATAATTTAAATAATTAAATCATATTTATTTAAAAATAATAAAGGCATACATATCATTTTTTTTATCTTATAAGTTTGTGTGATAGTTTGTTTTTTATCAAGTGATTGTATTAAAAGTTGCTACACATTTCTTGAATACTCTAGAATTTTCTAGATATTAGTAAAACAAGATTACTCTAGAATTTCTTATAAGCATTTCTAGAAAACTTAAGTCTAGAATTTTCTAGTTATGCTTGAGAAACAAGTAAATTTGTGTGATTAATATTCATTCTAGTAAAAGAAGGTTCTAGAACAAGTAATTCTAGCCACAAATGTAAAGTGGGCTAACCACTATAAATACCCCATCATGGGTAGCAAAATAATGTAACTAAAAACAACAAACCATCAATAAACTCTACCACTTTCTACGATCCTATAGTCTCTAAAACATAAACCTTACTCCTCCATACCCAAATTTCTTCACTTGTCCACTCAACAACATCAACTATAATATCCTAACCCATCATTACTCTATCCACTACTACTACTCATCAAATATTCTAAACTACAACAAACCATCACTATTTTCTCTATCCCAAATTCACAAACCATCAGTGGTATCAGAGCCAGGTTGATTCAAACACTTGGCGTAATACTTTCCGCACATCATGACAACCGATTTCAACTGCTCTTCTCTACCTCTTCCAATTTTTCATGGAGAAAACTATGATTTTTGGTCCATCAAAATGAGGACCTATTTTTTATCACAAACTCTATGGAAAATTGTTGAGGAAGGATTTACTATTTCAAAAGACACTTCGTCTCTCTCGGAAAATCAAAAGAAGGCACTAGAGGAGAATCAACAAGAAGATTCTCAAGCGTTATTCTGCTTGCAGCAAGCTATGGCAGATGATATATTTCCACGGATTATGGGCGCATCAACTGCGAAAGAAGCATGGGACACGTTGCAGGAGGAGTCCCAAGGAAACTACAGAAGCTCAGAAGAGATTTTGAAAATCTTAAAATGAAGGATAATGAGACTACAAAAGATTACTATTCTAGAATTAGAGAAATAGTAAATAAAATGGGAGTCGATGGGGAAATAATTTTTGACAAGAAAATAGTAGAGAAAATACTAATTTCTTGTACAGAAAAATATGATGCGATAATCTCTGTGATAGAAGAAACAAAAGATTTAGATACTCTATCACCAACTGAATTAATGGGCTCTCTCGAAGCATACGAAAGTAGGCAAGAAAGGCATAATGAAAATTTGACTGAAAATGCCTTTCAATCTAAAATAAAATCCGCGGTCTCAAAAATCTAAAGCTGATGGGAGAAAATCACTAGAAAATTTTAAAAGTAGGAGTTATCAAGAAAAACAAAAATAAAATAATGGCAAGTATTCTCCATGTGGCATTTGTAAAAGAAAAAGTCACTTGGAGAAAGACTGTTGATTTAAAAGAAAACTGTAGCGCACCAAAAAAAAATTTTTTTAGATTATTTAAATTTTTGTGATTTATTTTATTTAAATGTTAAGTGTGATGAATTGTTTTATTTAAGTGTTGTTATTTTATTCGGTTGATTATTTTTTTTATTTGATTGTTTATTATTTTATTTAATTGTTAGAATTGTTTGGTATAATCTTTGGAATTTAAATTTGTTAATTGTTTGTTTGGTTAATTAATTTAATAAGTGAATAATTGTGTAACATGTTTATTTTACTATTAGTGTTACATTTTAGATAAGTGTGACAATTGAGGTAATTATGTGAGATTTGGTTGAATGCACTAAGGTGCATGGTAGATAGTGATGCACCCTAGTGATTTAGTGTGTGCTAGTGCATGGTAGCATGGTACACATGTGTAGATTTTCTACACGCTTTATATTTCCTTATTTTAGATTTTATTTGAATTAATTTATAAAAAAAAAAAAAAAAAAAAAAGGGAAATGGAGAGGTTTGGACGTGTGAACCTAAATGGGAAAGGAAGATTGAGATTTTTATTGTATTTGGGTCAATTATAGTTATCATCTTATTTCTGTAATTTTTTTTAGATAAAATAAATTAAAAAAAAAAAAGAAGATAAGGTGATAATGTTATTTTGGGAAAGGAAGTGATCATCTTTATTTTCCCACCTATTGTGATATAATTAGATAAATATGAATTAAGACAAATCTTGGAAGAGAATAAGAAAGTTACCTTTTTTCTTTTATTGAGTCATTATGGGAAAATTAGGATAAAGAGGGAATGGGAAAAATGGAAGAGCATTATGCTCTTGGGGCTGCCGAATTATAGAGAGAAGAGAGAGAGAGAGAGGGCGTGACCTAGAGAGAGAAGGAGAAGAAGAAAGAAAGGAAGAAGAAGAAGAATAAAGGGTTCAAGCTAGGGTAAGGTTTTTGGTTGTTTTCCTTATGATTAATCTAGTATTATGATTGGGTTGTCTCTAACCTTGTTCATCTTCTTCTCCATCTTGATTATTCAAAATATACAACCCCCTAGGGTTTGAGCAAGGAGGATTATTGGACTCTTGGTTGGATTTGATTCTTGATTTTCTATCAAGAAGAGGTATTGAAATCCCTCCCTAAATTTTGTGATGGTTTTGATGAATAGATTATTAGAGGGATTATGGTTAAAAGGGGATTCATGTTTTGGGTAGAAAAAAAAAATGGGTACTTTGTGTTCTTGATATCTTGTTGATAATAAGTTGTTTTATTTGCATGAAGGGTATCATGGTTTAATGTATAAAAGGGTTATGATGTTGATTTTTCTATGTATAATGATTAGTGGTAATTTATGAATGCAAATATGGGGTTTCGGCCTAGGCATACCGAAGGATTATCTTGATATTTTGTTTGATGTTGTATGATTTTCAATATATTAGATCCATGTTTTAGGACCTATGTAATATGGGTAAGTTGATAATTGACAATCTTGATATTTGGATCCATGAAATTTTGATAGGATGCATGTTATATTGTGAATGAATAAATTATAAGATGCATGAAAATAATGATAGAAACATGTTAGGTTAATATAAAGGCATATGTGAATATGGTGCTTATGAATTAATGTATGTTACCGTTATGGTTATTGTTGTTGGATTTCATGTGTAGATTCAATGGAATAGAAAAAGATGGTTTTATAAGATTTCATGTGAATATGTTAGTAATATTAGAATCATGTATATAATAAGAGTATGATGAGATTTTGGACATGTATGATTTTATGTGAAATTTTTGGGATAAAAGATGAGTTTCATGAGGAATTAAGCTTGTTGATTTTTGTAAATAATTGGGTAAAAGTTTGATAAAAAGATGATTTGCATGCATAAGTAATGTCCTTGATGTTATGTTAATTTTATAAAATTAAAAAGGGGATTTTAAGTCTCATTAAAACGATATTTTACTCAAATAATTACCTACATAATTTTTATTGATTTTTGAGAAAATATGAGCTTTTAAATTAAATATGGTGATTTTTAATGATAAAAAAATAGTTGTTGGAATTTTTGTAAGAAAATATGAAGTGAATTTCACTAAAATGAATTTGATGAGTTTTTGGAATAAATTATTTTTCCTAAGTTATGGTAATATTGAAAAATGGTATTTTTAATGGTATGAATGCATATTTTGATAAGTTACGATTTTTCCTTTGTTTTGATTGAGAAAAATATTTAGATTCTATTTATTTGTGAATTTTGGAGAAAATAAATGGTGGCTGAAAGTTTATTTTAAAAAGGTTAAAAATTGTTATTTAATTGTCACATATGGATTTTGTTACATAAAAATAAGTCTTAAATAATTTAAATAAAAATATATTTTTCCACACTTAAAAATATATTTTTCACATCATTTATGTAACACAATGATAAAAATTAATTTTTTTAAAGAAACATATTAAAAATAGGCATTTTAATTAAATCCAAGCTTTTTGGTTAATTCTTTGTAATTTGAGATTAAGGAATGAAATTTGTCACATATTTTATTTTTGAGCTAAAATAAAATAATGTTTTGAGAAATTTAATCAACTTAGAAATTTTAAGAAAAATAAAGCATGTAATATGTCTATTGATTTTAAAATAGTAAAAGTAAGAAATGTAGAATTATCGTTTTTGAAAACGTCTCTATTACGCAATGTTCCCACGTATGCATGTTACATGCAACTCCACTTTTACGTCCAAAATTATGTTTAATATTCAACTATGTGGTTTTTATAAAACGATCATGCATGTAAAATGGGTAAAACGAGCATTATTCTTTTATGGCGATAATTGCATGTTTTGTGTAACTGATATTATGTGTGCATGGCCCATGCACACATGAGTTGTATGGAAGGGCAAAATAGTAATTTTATGAACCTAAGAAATGTTATTTTGATTATGATATAGGCTCATTGAAAGATTGTGAAAATTCTTAGCTTGGACCTGAGGTAAGGAAGTTAGATAGAATTTATGATTTTATGCTATGAATGGTAAGATTGTTGTATGAATGTATTGTTATGAATTATGAATGTCATAACGTGATGATATGTTGAATGTGATATGTGTATGGATGTTAGATACATCAAACCAGTTACGATGTCAGATACATCAAACAGATTACGATGTTAGATACATCAAACAGATTACGATGTCAGATACATCGAACGAGTTACTAAGGACATTGAGACGTAACTCCTAGGGCGGACGCGCCGAGGTTATTCAAGGACCAGTGATCTCCTGTTTACCTCATAGGGTGACATGGACAACTAGCGATCCATGCTCATCATGTATGCTGTATGTTTGTGATATGATGATATGTCACGATTATGTTATGATATGATGATATGTTACGATTATGTTATGATATGATGATATGTTACGATTATGTTATGATATGACGATATGTTACGATTATGTTATGATATACCATGATGTTTTAGATGAACGTTAGTGTTTGTTTTTTTTTTGTATTCTTACTTGCTTATTTGTTTGTACTTCCTTACTGGGCTTTTAGCTCACCCCCCTTACTTTCCTTCCAGGTAGCAAATAGGATTTATGTATGGCACGCGTGGTGACGTGAGGAGTTCTTTCATCATGGGGTGTATGGCGTGGGGTAATCCTATGGACGGAAAAAACGATCAACGTAGAATGCCATTTAAATTATGTTTTGTTTTTAAGAGACTTTTCCTAAATTATCAGTGGGACTCAGTTATTTAATTTTTGGTTTCTTTGAACTTTGCATAAAAATCTATGTTTTATTTTAAAACTTATGGCGCCAACTTGCATGGTTTTAAACAAGTCCCCCTGAGACTTTGATAATGAATGTTATTCCTTTATAAACTATGTTATGCGAATGTTTTGTAAGTATTAGTCTAGGGCGTTCTTTACAAAAACCTCAGTGCCAAAATTGTAAAAAATTTGGCCACACTAAAAAACACTTGTCATTTTAAGAAATCCCATCAAGCTAATTTTTTAGAAGAGAAAAATGATGAAAATAATCTCTTCTATGTCTGCCAAGCTGCATCAGAAGAAAAAGATACTTGGTATCTTGATAGTGGTTGCAGTATTCACATGACAAAAAATGAAAGCATCTTTCGTAGTCTTGATAAATCCAAGACTAGAGTCAAGATTGGTAATGGTGACTTCATCGAAGCAGTTGGAAAAAAGGCACCAGTTGGAAAAAGGCACCATTGCCATTGACACCAAAAAGTGGCAAGAGATACATCAATGATGTACTCTTGGTACTCAACATCGATCAAAACCTACTCAGTGTAGGACAAATGATTGAAAAAGGGTACTCTTTGCATTTTGAAGGAGATTCTTGCACAATCTATGACAAGCAAGATAAATCCTTTCAAATTGCAAAGATAAAAATGAAAGAAAATAGATGCTTTCCTTTACAATGGAGATACGCAAGCAATGTCGCAATGCAAGCACAAGCAGATGAATCATGGCTATGGCATAGAAGGTTCGGACATTTCAATTTCCACGGGCTAAAGATCCTCCAGCAGAAGAATATGATGCGAGACCTCCCACCAATCAAGGAGCTCAACACAGTCTGTGAAGGGTGCATGCTCGAGAAGCAACATCGATAACCTTTTCCATCCAGCAAAGCTTGGAGAGCCAAAGAGCCACTGGAGTTAATCCACACAGATGTTTGCGGTCCTATGCATACTCCATCAAATGATCAAAATAGGTACTTCATTTTCTTTATCGACGACTTTACTAGAATGACATGGGTTTATTTTTTTGCGACAAAAATCGCAAGTTTTCAATATTTTCAAGAAATTCAAAACCCATGTCGAAAAGCAAAGTGGTCACAACATCAAGACAATGAGAAGTGACAGAGGCAAAGAATACACTTCTAATGAGTTCAACAAGTTCTGCGAAGAAGAAGGCATGGAGCATCAACTCACAGTTGGATACGCACCAGAACAAAATGGTGTGTCTAAGAGAAAAAATAGAACTGTTATGGAGACAGGAAGAGCTATGCTCATGGAGAAGGGTCTTCCAAAAAGATTTTGGGTAGAGGTAGTAAGCACTGTAGTCTACTTGCTCAACAGATGTCCAACCAAAGCTGTGTAAGATAAGACATGGATTGAAGCTTGGAGTGGACGAAAGCCATCAGCAAAGCATCTCAAAGTATTCGGCTGCATATGCTACTCACATATTCCAAAAGAGAAAAGAGGCAAGCTAGATGAGAAGACTGAGAAAGGAATTTTCTTAGGCTATAGTACTCAATCAAAAGGTTATCGAGTCTATAGCTTAGGAATGAAGAAGCTCATAATCAGCCGAGATGTACAATTCGATGAAGATGCAACATACAATTGGGAGACAGAAGAATTTAAAAGAAAGACTGTCAACATTCCTCTACTGTTGAAACAAGAACAAAATGATGTTCCAACTTAACCAACCACGGAGGAGATGACACAATTCATAGAATCCCCGCCAGACTCACCACCATTGCGAATGTGATCATTAGCAGAGATCTATGAGACATGCAACTTAGCGCTTATGGAGCCAGAAAGCTTTGAAGCTGCTCAAAAGCAAGAAGTATGGAGAAAAGCTATGGACGAAGAGATAAAGATGATCGAGAAGAATGAGACTTGGGAGCTTGTAGATCGCCCACAAGACAAAGACATTATTGGAGTCAAGTGGGTTTACAAGACAAAGCTCAACCCAGACGGCTCGATTCAAAAGCATAAAGCAAGGTTAGTCGCTACAGGATACTCACAACAACATGGAGTAGACTACAATGAGACATTTGCTCTAGTTGCAGGACTGGACACAATAAGGGCCTTAATTTCTCTAGCCGCACAAAAGAAATGGCAGATTTTTTAGCTAAACGTAAAGTCAGCATTCCTTAACTGCTACCTTGTTGAAGAAATATATGTAGAGCAACCTCAAGGGTTTGTGGTGCAAGGACAAGAAGATAAAGTTCTCAAGTTAAAAAAGGCTTTATATGGCCTAAAGCAAGCTCCAAGAGCCTAGTACAACATGATTGATAGCTACTTCACTGAACAAGGATTCAGGAGGAGAAAAAGTGAGCCAACACTCTACATCAAGACTCAAGGTACGAGTGACTGATAACTCTATGATATAGAGTTATTTATTTGACTTTTAAACTTAATTATTCATAAAAAAGAGTGATGATTTTGGTGTTTGTTTGTTAATTTTAAGTTGTTATCTATCTATATAATTAGTTGATCTAATATTGGAGTCTTGCAATGTTTTGGGTTTAAATTGAAATTAAATAACTAATCTTGTTATAGTTTTATGTAAAAAAAGGGAATTAAGCTATCCATGGAAGGATTGAAGAAGAAAAATTGGAAGTTTGGTTTGGAAGCAAAAGCTGAAGCTTTCCAGATTGCTAAAATTCATGCTGCAGCATGCTGGAACTCACTTGCTGACGTGGAAATTAAAGACAGCTGTGTCATTTCTTTTTAATTCGTGGCCAGGTGGCATGGGTCCATAACTGGCGCCAGCTGGAGTTATTTTTGGGCAGAAAAGTGGTCCAATTTAGTGGGCCTAAGTTGAGGAAAAGAAGGTGGGCTTTCTAATTGGAGACATGATATTTTTGTACCCTAATTTGGAAAAATGGGAGTACCAGCCGTATCACCTTAGTGGCAGCCATTGAAGGACTATCAGAAGAAAAAGTACAGAAAAATAGAGAGAAAAATATAGAGAAGTACAATTGTTGAAGGGGAACGAGAAGGACAAGGAGGATTCACACACCAACTATATCGGATTTGTCCCATTTACTCTTCTTCTTTAATTTTTGTAGTTCCTAATTTAGAATAGCTATTTTAGAACTCATGGATATCAATTTTCCATTTCAGATTTTGGATACTAATTTAGTTATGAGCTAAGCTTTTTGAGACTTGAATGGTTAAAGAACCCTATGTCATAGTTATTAAAGTTTAAATGCATATTTACGTAAATTCACCATTGTTCATTCAAGTGTTGTTCATGATTATTAAAGTTTATTAAAGTTTGTTGTTGTTTGTCCAACAATGGCAGATTATTAAGCTAGATTTAATTCTGGAAAGGTTGAATGTAGTAGTTTGTACTTGAATGATGCAAGAGCATAACCATTGTTAGGTTGTTCTTAGTGAGTAGAATAGGAATATTTTACTTACCTTGCAAAACTTTTGAGAATTGGTGCTGTTATTTGTGTTCTTAAGTCTGATTTGATATAGGAATATATTTAATTGGATGGTAGAACTATATTCACGAGTTTTGGAAAAATCTGGTGAGCATATTGGGAATTCTAGTTAACTCTGGTGCGATTTCCTAAATTTAATGCTATAGCATTCTCGGCAGTTTTTGACATAGGGTGATTTAGCTATTCAAGTCCAATTTTTCCATTGATAATTCTTCTTGCTGTTATTTCTCTAGAACTTGTGGTTAATTTTAAGCATATTTTAATTTCTTTCATTTTATTTTAGTTTCAACAACCACTCAATTCAGTTTCTTAAATTTCTAAGTTGTAATTAATTGGTGTTTACATTGAAATTTTTAATACCAATCCCTGTGGAGACGATTCACTTATCATTATATTACTTGTGTTGGACTGTGTACACTTGCACATATAATTTTCACAACAGTGACACACTTGTTGTCTCTCTATATGTTGATGATCTCATCTATACAAGCAACAATAAGGAGATGATCAAAAAATTCAAAGAAGACATGATGAAGAGTTTCGAGATGACTAATTTGGGCTTAATGCAATACTTTCTTGGGATTGAAATAACTTAAAAAGAAGATGGGATCTTCATTTCACAAAATAAGTATACAGAGACACTATTGAAGAAGTTCAAAATGGAGGGATGTAAGACAGTATCTGTAACGCCCTACTTCCTTAGAGCCATTACTAAGTGAGTTTAAAACGTGCATTTAACTCGCTAATCGAGGTTTTAAGGTAAACGTGTAATTAAATCATAATCAGAGACATAAACTTTGAAAATAATTCCATTTACTGAAAATCATAAAACGTTTAACATTTGGGATCCCAAAATACTTTCTATAAATATTTACAACTCAAAATATACTTATAGTTGACTAGACGACAAAATAGGGTTCTTTACAAACAATTCCCAAAAAATATCCCTGGCCGTGGCAGCCAGGTAGACCAGACATGTACGTGCCACCTCACGCTCTCCATACTCATGGTCGGTTGACTTCCTCCTTGCCCTTACCTGCACCACAGAGCACCCGTGAGCCGAAGCCCAGCAAGAAAACTCCACATAAACAAATAATATACGCATATGAACCATTTAGCATATAACCAATTTGTTCATAAACTAAACATATACAACCATGCCGTCTCAGGTGCTTTACCAGGCCTTGAGTTGCGGTCTATACCGTAAGGATATCCCAGGTATCCTTTAGGGTCTTACCCTAGCAACTCGCACTCCGCGTGCTAAACGTTGCTCCCGTCCCCTTGCCGTTCTCGGCCTTCGCCTTTCCCGGCCCTAGCCGATCATTCACATCTATGCATACACAGCATGTAACGACCCAAATTCGCTAATAAGGCTTAAGGGCCTTGATTAGTGTGCCTGGAGAGCATAATGGGAATTATGTGTGACTTTAATGAGTAAAATGCATGATTATGATTTAAAGCATGTTATATGACTATTTGAATATTTGAGATGCATGACTATGTGTATTAGTATGCATGTAGGCCTTGATTAGGTTAGAAGGGCATAATCATAATTTTGGCCATTATGGGCATAACCGTATACATATATGTGATCATTTTTGAGACCACATTATTATGTGGATACATCTATGATCTGTGACTCGAGACGATCCTAGTGAGCAGTTTAGCAGAAAAGTCATAGCGGGGATTTATACCCGACTCGGGGTGAGCCTGGGGGTATAAATGGGAATTTAGTGAGTATATTGGAGTCTATTTTGACATCGAGGAATATTATTGGTGATTAATTAGGTATTGGGAAGTAAGCAAGAAAATATTAGAGACACTCGAGGAATTAGCGGGAATTGGGTAAAATGACTAAAATGCCCCTAAGTGGATTAAAGGGTTAGAATTAAAAGGGAGGGCATAATGGTCATTTGGCTTGCAGGAGATAAGTATTTTGAGGCTTTATACTTAGTGGGAATTGTACAAAAGGGTAGAAGGCTAAGGAAAGAAGGAAAAAGAAAAGGAAGGAAAAACAGAGTAGTTTTCCTAGAGTCGGTTTGTGGTTCTTTCACCATTTCTCTTCATTCTTCTTTGAGCAAAATTCAGAGGAGAGCTAGGTCAACTAAGCCATAAGATTTCTGAACTAAGCTTGAAGATTTGGCAAGGGTTTAGCAAGGATAGGCCATTTACTTGAGGTAAGACCTTGAAGTTTCTTCAGTTCTGGTTTTGGTTTTTAACTAAGGTATCTAAGCTGAGTTGATGGGAAATTCTAGGGAAGTTGGAGCCAAGGGTTGAGGAAGAGCAAGCTAAGGAGGCCTAGAGGCAACTTAAGGTCGAATTTCCATCAAAGGTATATGTTATACCCAAAAATTGGAGAATGCATCCTAGGAGGCTAAGGAGAATGCATCTAGGAGAGTGCCTCCTAGGAGGGCTAAGAGGGTGGTCCTAGGAGACCCCAAGGAGGGTGTGGTCCTAGGAGACCCCAAGGGTGTGTAGGAGGTAAGCCTCCCAAGGTTTTCTAAGTGTTGGCTCGAACGTGCCCAAGGTAAATAGCTAAGGAGGAGGAGTCTCATGCAAGAGAATGGAGACTTAGACTTTCATAAGGAAAGTCTATACAATGTTCGATCGGACATGTTTGGGAGATGCTAAAGGAGGTTGCCTCAATGTTGTCCAAGGTGGGGTTCCCTCAATGTTGTCCAAGGTGAGGTTCCCTCAATGTTGTCCAAGGTGAGGTTCCCTCAATGTTGTCCAAGGTGAGGTTGCCTCAATGTTGTCCAAGGTGAGGTTGCCTCAATGTCGTTCAAGGTGAGGTGCCAAGGAAGTTGCCTCGAACCACCTTGGTCCGAGGAGAAGCCAAGGAGATTGGTTCAAGGAGGAACATGGCATGCTAGAGGAGAGTACATGTTCGAGGAGAACCATGCACGTTCAACCCACCCAAAGCATGTCCTACCACCATGCATATCCTACCACCATGCATGTTTAACCAGCACTTGCATGGGTAGTGAGTAGGAGGTGGACCAACTAGCTAGAGGAGACTAAGTCAGACACAACTTCAACAACATGCGCGGGAATCTCTCATTCTTCCCACAAATGGGGAATTTGTTACATTTTGAATTTTGAATGTTTATTTGTAATATAAATGTAATAAATATAGTAAAATATCCCTATTATAAGGGGATATCAGTTGAGGATCCCATCTCTATAAATAGAGAGCTTATGAGATGAGAGAGGGGTCCCTTCTGCTTATTCTTTCTAGAGAGATAAAATTGGGTCTGTCTATTCTAGAGAGAGAAAGTGCTGAAATTAGAGAGAATTCTTGTATTTTCACAATTTATACTGAAGAAACTCAGTTGGCATAGTCCATCTGATCTTGAGTATAGATTTATAAATCACAACTCTAAGTGGATTAGGCTATTACCGACAATCGGGGCTGAACCACTATAAAAATTCTGTGTTATTTACTTTTCTTGTTTATACCGTCTGTTGTCGTTTTGATTTCTCTTGAAGGCTTGTCGTTATTGACGTGCTCACGTCGTTGGCTAAAAACGCAGTCAACAGTATACATTCTGAGCTTTTAACTTTGACGTTTTGACTGGTTTCTGCTGAGTTTTGAAGTCTAGAAGTGGCTATGGTGGATTTTGAGATTAGGGATGCATGTGCTTGGGTTTTGAGTATTTGGGGTGCTTGGGATGAGTGGAATATGTTAATAAGCTTGTTTTTGAGTTTGGTGAAGGTTTGGAGAAGTTTTGGTTGAGTTTGGTTCGAGGAAATCACAGGAAGGAAAATTGGGAGGTTGGCTGTCTGTGACTAGTGTAACATGCCGGCCTTGATGGCATGTTACAAGCTAGGATGGCGCTCGGTCAGATGCGCACGCGAGGGTGTAGGCTGGTGAGCATGCTAATGCCTAGTTTGTACGACAGTGGCATTTTCGTAAATATCTTCAATATTGCCTAGAAATGGACGGGACTTGGTAGGTTCCATATTGAAGGGTCAATGAACGCAATGGTATGATCGGATTTGGGAGATTCGAAGAATTTGCGAGCTGGAAGCCAAATATGTCTCCCAAGCAAAAATCATATATGTTCTTGGTAGAAGGCTAAAAGCTCAGAAGGCTCTTTGTAGGGGGAGCACCTGGTGTCAGCTCTCCACCACCCCCTGGTGCAGGTGCGTCAAGTGAGCTACTACTAGTTGGGAGGACTAGTAGGGCGGGCATATGAGGTCCACGAGGGGACTCATATGTCTCCATGAGTAGGAGTACTCATGGACATTACCGGGCCGCCCCGGTAGTGCATCGAAGTGTGCTGCCAGAGGTTTAAGGGTACGGTTCCCTTGGCTTGCCGGGATGCCGCTTGCATGGAACGTGGCCCAAACCTTCGAGAGATGTCGTGGTGAGCCATGGCCATGAATCTCGACACGAGATGACACGGGAAGTCATTCGTGGGACTTGTTAGCATGCAAGCATTAGAGGGTGCACTATGCTTGAGTAGGACATAGGTCCAGTGTGTGCTACTAGTCTGGCAGCCAGTCTCGAGGGCCTGCCAACATGCATGATGGTATGGTTCCTTGAGGATTGGACCATGGACGTATGGGAGTCCTTGGTCTGTGACGTGAGCTAATCAGATAGTATCGAATGGGACATGATAGGAGGAGTTGGCACGTCAACTTGGTGTTGGCTCTTAGCCACACATGCTACCTCGACTTACGAATGTCTGGGTGAGCATCGGTGTTGGGATTTGCCTGGCCATAGTGAGAACCTATGGTCAGTGTGAGTGTCTCGGCTAGATAGCCTTGATGCATGATTGCACTCATAGATGCTGAAGAGCATAACTCAACGAGAGTTGTTCGAGAGACGGAAGTGTGTAGAGGCACACGGTCGCGTGAAAAATGTGCCCATTGTAATTCGAATGGTTGGAAGGCTGACCTTGGCTCAGAGGAGTCAAGGTGCCACACGGGCATTTCCGCTGTCAAAATGTCAGCCCGTGACAGTTGGTATCAGAGCCAGGTTCATCTCAAGTTGGGGTGAACCTGGTTGGCCTATCCTAGAAAGGATGTAGGCATGCTGAAGGACCATAAACATATGGATGCTTGGAAAGATGTCATTGAGCCTTTTAGTCACCTAGAAAGGATCAGTAGGCTGAGACGGGATGAGACTTGGTTGCTCTTCTTCGTGGGAATACTGGACATCCTAGAGAGGGGACAAGTTATGGCTGCTTTGAATCAAAGCTCAGTGATGCTAGAAAGACAACAACCCCGTGCAATTGTGGAGAAGTGCTACAAAAGAGTTGGAACTCATTGACACAAGACAAGGTTTGATCGAGAGGTCAAGGTTTTATGCTGGGTTCACTAGTTCAGGTTTGCCTGAGTGACAGTGTAAGTCGCATGGAGCGCTGTTGTTGAAAAGGGAACTTGTACGCAAGAGTGTGGGAGCATAATGGTGGCCGTCAGACGCTTGTCAGTCATGACGGAGGTCGAGAGTGGATAGCTTTGGGGAACTAGATAAAGATGAACATGAAATGCTTCAGTTGCCACTTGTGTGCCAAATGGCATCACATGGAGACCAAGGTGGCCATGGCTGCGATTGTCAGAGGGCAGTCATACTTGGAGGTGTTTACATGTTATCTTGTTTCGCCCAAGAAGGGAGGCGTCGAGACAATTGAGTGGAACGTGTTGCCTCACAGTGATTAGTTGGTGTGGGCAACACTGTGGCATCATGGGAGATGCTGAGTTGTGGAATATATGCATCAAAGGCCAGCAGGGCCGAGTAGACCGCGCATAGTGGTCAGATTAGTACTAGAGTTTCTGGAGTGCTGGAGAGTCGCTTCAAGGAAACTTAGAACGACAAGAAGGCTTAAGGAGGCAGAGATGGGGCTTAAGTTCAAATGTGGGCCGGAGGGCCTTGCTATCGGGACTTAGTGACCATAGAAGCCTAGAGAAGCTGCCCGGAGGGGAGAGATGCTAGTATGTAGAAGATGAATAGCTATGTGGAGAGCTCACGCATAGGGGAATTGACAATGGTGCTACACGAATTCTTGCGTGTGGGCAAGTTGTCAAGGACGCCAACAGTTGAAGTGGGGGAGAGACCTTCATGGTTCAAACATCCAAATAGCAGACCAATGTTCCATTACAAAAGCATTGAGATGAGTTATCACGGAGATCGTTAGTTGTTCATAATGTAAAGTCAAGGAGACTCAGAGACAAAGACAGAGCCAGTAACCTAGGGTGAAAGTCGTCAGGACTCAGGTACTAAGGTAACATCAGTGCAACGTTTGCCTAAGGTGAAAGTCAACAGGACTCAAGTACTAAGGCAACGTAGAGATGTCAAGGGGCGAAGAGTCAGAATGGCTGAGACATTAGTTTAACATCACCTTCAAAAGTGATAAATGGAACGAGGGACCGCACGAGAAAAGCGGTTAGCTTGCGAGCTATACCTTGAGAGGTACACCTCGAGAAGAGAAGTTATTCCCAAGTTGAAGTGGGGGAGCCCACTAATTCATAGGTTCGAAGGGTCAGGGTACTTGTTCAGTTTTGGTGTGTGAATCTAGAGAGAAACACAACAACAGATGGGTTGTACAGTGCGAAGACATGCATGACTAATGCGAGTAGGTCAGGGGACCAATTGAAACTGCAGATAGACAGTATGCATGGGCGTAGGCTAAGACCAAGATTGGGCAGGTTTTGCAGCATATTATGGGACATGCTTAGTGTTTTATGGGGACACATGTTTATGGGAACACAAGCCGAATGATTCAAAGAACATATGCCGAAGGGAGATAGCGGATTGGGACAACTTCAGACCTCAAGGGTGAGGTAAAGTGCAGTCAAGTTGATCAAGATTCAACAGGCCGTCTAGAGTTAGGAAAGGTTGATTTGGGGGCAGAACTTGAGGCACGATGCTGACAGTCAGCATGAGCACGAGCCAGAAGGCAATGCAGTGGTTTCGAATGATGTCAGATCATTGACCACATTGTAGAAGCTCAGTGTAGCAGTTATGGTTATGGTCAGGAGTGGCCATTTCGCATCAAGCCATGAGTATGCTGTAATGCCCCGAATTCTTCGATGAGTTTAACGGCATGAATAGTAGGCCGGGAGGGCCATATTTGTTTAATTATGTGATTAATTGATAAATGCATGTATATGTTGATTATATTATGATATGATGTGAAATGCATGCATGTGAGTCCATATCTCCTGTTACAGGGGTGTGATGGTAATTTGGCCCGTTGAGGGTAATTTGTGTATTTGGGTGCATAACTTGATTTGTGAATGAGATTCCATTATTATGGAGATATATTCGAGCTATTGAACATGAGATGGTTATTTTTAGTGGATTAGCGGTTTTACCATAATGGGGTCAATTTTGGGGTAATAGAAATGTTCATTTGATGATAAATTGGGAATATTTGAGATCATGGTGAAATTTTGGAGGTTTTGACTATAATGTCCCCAGGGGTGTTTTCGGGACCCCGAGCATTAGGTTTTATTTGAGGTTACTTAAGTTTGAAGTAGCTTATCAGATAGAACATACGATAAGAAAACCTTCCGTTCTCCCTTTTCAAAGTCCGTTTTACCGTTTAAGCCTTTTTGACGAAATCTTGAGTTCTAGGAGTCGGAATCGAGTGAGGATCGAGGCATAGCGATCCTAGGGAAGATTAGAAGCTTCTTAACCAAAGGATTTGACAGAAAACAACCCAATTGAAGGTAATCGAAGTTTAAGTTTTGAGTTTTTCCGAGTTTCTAAGCTTTGAATTGATTTTGTGAATTGTTGAGTTTTCGGTTCGTTCGAGCCTTGGGTTTTGAGGGTTTTGATGCATGGGGAAGCTTGGGAAATTTGTTTTGATGATTGGGGTATGTTTAGGTGTGTTTTTGGAGGCTTTGGAGTGTTAGAAACGCGTTTGGGAATGGCCCAGGGTTGGGGGCCGCGGCCCTGTTCTTGAGCGCCGCGGCCCTAGTTCGATGAAGCAGGTGTCAGGAATTTGTGCTTGCTGGGTGCTGCGGCCCTTGATGGAGGGCGCCGCAGCCCTTGCCTCAGAGAACACTGGGGGCCGCGGCCCAAGGTGCTAGGGCTGCAGCCCTTGCCCTGTTTTCGCCCCGTTTGCTCGTTTTGACCCCGGGAACCTAGTTTTAGGCCTTGGGAGTGTCCTTGCTATTTGGATTAGTTTGGATTGATCTCTTGGAGGCTAGATTATGGTTTGAGAACCCTTGATTATCATGATTATTTATGGTATCCCATATGTGTTGTGTTTAGGTAACCGCTAAAGGACTAAAAGCTAAACCGTTCTCAAGGGTCGTTCTTTTGTTCATTCTAGCTCGAATCAAAGGTAAGAAAACTGCACCCCAAGTGTGACATGCATGGATGTTCATGAGGCATGTTGATTGTGAGAATATGGACATGGATTGAATATAGAATGCTTAGCATATGTTGCTCACTTGTGCATGGTACAGACTTATTAGTCAGGTTCGGCAGTGGTACTGGGCACTGATCACGTTGAGCTGACTCATTAGTCAGGACGGCCTTAGCATGTATTACACAAGCCAATAAGATTTGATCTAATCGTCTATTAGCATTGAATGACTCAAAGAGCATTAATGCCAGACCGACCCCGAGGGTCGATGATTGAAATAAGCGCTTGGAGGCTAGTGGCTTACCTAGCAGCCACTCTCCCATTTGAAACAGTGACGTGCTTGTCAGTCACTCAGTATGGTTTACCAAAACCTGTTGAAGGCTAGTGGCTTACCTAACAGCCACTCTTCCATTTGAATTAGTGACTTGCCTGTCAGTCACTCAGTGTGGTTTATCAGGACCTCATGTAATATTCACTCATTTGTTTAAAGCTTTATGCTCAGTATGGTTATAATGATAATCGTTTGATAATGTTTATGAAAGTGTTATGTTTTCTTGCTGGGCTTTGGCTCATGGGTGCTATGTGGTGCAGGTAACGGGAAAGAAAAGCTCACCTAGCCTTGAGTGGAGAGCTGATGTGGTGTTGTGTACATATGCAGCCGCTTGACCACCACGGCCAAGGAGTTCTCAGAGGAACTAGGGGGTTTACCCTATTTTTGCCGCTTAGGTCGGCGGGATTGTAATTTTACAACTATAGTGACCTTTTTGTACTGAGAACCACTTGTAAATGTTTTGTTTAGCTCTGCAGAGCAGTTTGTAATAAAATCTTCATTTCCTTTTAATTGGTTTTATACCTTATCCTGTTAATCACACCTAGAGCACGTTTTTGACCAAAGGACTCAGGCAATGAGTCAAATTTTCGGTCCACCGTTCACCGTAACTGTTCTGGGGTAGCCAGGGCATTACATATGCAGTAAGGCCGGAGGGCCAAAAGTCTGAGAGACTACTTTGCGAAGTCTGTGTGCAAGGATGCACTAGATACTGCATAAAGGCTATAGTTGGCATGAGTGCCATGTTGAAGAGAGACATGCCTTCAATGGAAGGATTTTTCGTAGGTGCCGTTGGGAACGGTTGGTTTCCGAACCTCACCCTGAGGGGGGTGCACCTTAATTTCCTCCTTGTCAATAAGAGAGTAGGCATTGGAAAATTGGCGGGAAAGCAACAATCAAAAGATGTGTTGGCTTTGGGGTTAGTGTTCCAAGGGCTTCTTGGTTGACTGGAGGGGCAACGTGATGGACTCGAAGGAGTTCATGTGTGCAAGGAGTATTCGAGTGCAGCGGCACTACTTCATGGGAGAATTCTGAATAGTGACGGTGGCATGGGGTCCTTGATCGAGTCCAAGGGTGGATGTGGGAGATCATCACCAAGTTAGTGGTTCTACAGTGGTAGAGGGACTAGTGCAGACTCAAGATTCGGAAGAAGCATGGAGTGAGCTTCTTACCTGTTTTCTTACCTGTGTCCCGAGCTTCTTGAGCACTGAATCCTCGAGCACGATCCTCTAGTCCGAGCCTCACTGAGAACTTAGTCACAACACATAAATAGCACTCCCATTACTAACTATTTTAAAAGCATTTCCCGGAACCAAGCCCGAGCCCTCGAGACCTCCCGGAACCCCAGACAAAGTGGCAGAAGCGTCCCCCGAGCCCCCTGGGCAAAAGCCTAAAAAACCACAATTTTCCCCTGCCCAAAAATGGCCTAGCGCTGCGGCGCCCAGAATGGCCCTCATCCTCTGCTGCATCCTAGCACCGCGGCGTAGAAGAACAGGGCCGCGGCGCCCCTTCGCGAACCCAAAATTCTGGGTTTCTCCAAATGTTTTCCCCGAGCCAAAACACTCCCAAATCATTACCAAGACTTACCTAATTCCCAAATTCAATTCAAAACCTCATATAGACCACCTAACAACTCACAAACATCAGCAATAAGCTCAATCACACAATCAAACCTACAATTCTCAATTTGGTTTAAAACTTCAGAAACTTAAACCAAGCCTTTCAAAACTTAAACCAACCCTTGCAAAGTTTAAACCAGCCTTCAGAATTCTTAAACTAAACCAGAAATAACTTTCAAATATGCATGGAATTCATACCTCAAGATGGAATTCGACCTTGAGCCACCGCCAAATCCACTTCCGAGCTAGTTCCTCTTGTTCCCAAACTGGATTCCCACACAAACCAGCCACAAACCAACTTTCAGCTTCCAACTACAATCTCTCAAAATCAAGCTTAGAAACTCAAACAAAGCAGAGATAAAAACCTTACCTCAGACCTCGGCACTCCTTTGAGCTAACTTTCCTAACCACAGCAGCCAAATTCCTTCAGTTTGCTAGCCCAAAGTCCTCAAAACTCAGCAGGTTCTCATTTACCAAAGAGAGGTTGAAGAGAATCGCATGGGAAAGAGAGAGAGAGCTGAGAAGTTCTATTTTCTTTTCCTTCCTTTGATTTCTAAACCATTCTAAAATTTCCCTCAGCCTTATCCCGACATAACCAGCTGCCAAAAGACCCAATTACCCTTTCATCTAACCCAAATTCTAACTAATCCTCAAGGGCATCTTAGACCTTTCCTAACCTTTTACAAATATACCACTTTCTCACTTAAAGTAGCTATCCTCAATGGTCACCTATGGTTACCCAAGTTACTAAAATACCATTAACCATTAACCAAAATGTGACAGTCAGAATCCCGTGATCCGTAAGGGGAAAGATCGGGTAAGTTGTGCAATCCCACACCGCCTGGGGAAGGTCAAGTGTAATGATTCTAAGACTGTGTAGGTATGGGACTACACAGTTGAAGAGGGCTTAAATGGATTGATGGGTACTACCTATATCAGGAAGGTGCATCTTCTTTTCGGTAGCCCATCACTTGAGACCTCCATGGCTAAGCGTGCTTGGCCTGGAGTAATCTAGGGATGGGTGACCTCCTGGGAAGTTTTCCCAAGAAGTGTGCGAGTGAGGACAAAGCACGCTGGAAAGACTTGTCTTGGTTTGTAGGGCCAGTCGTCATTCCAGAAAGCAGCCATAGTGATGTGGGGCGTCACATAATGGTATCAGAGCCTTGACCCAGCCGGAAGTGTGGCCGACGGGGACGTCGGGCCCGTAAGGGGGGGTGATTGTGACAGTCAGAATCCCGTGATCCGTAAGGGGAAAGACCGGGTAAGCTGTGCAGTCCCACACCGCCTGGAGAAGGTCAAGTGTAATGATTCTAAGACTGTGTAGGTATGGGACTACACAGTTGAAGAGGGCTTAAATGGATTGATGGGTACTACCTATATCAGGAAGGTGCATCTTCTTTTCGGTAGCCCATCACTTGAGAACTCCATGGTTAAGCGTGCTTGGCCTGGAGTAATCTAGGGATGGGTGACCTCCTGGGAAGTTTTCCCAAGAAGTGTGCGAGTGAGGACAAAGCACGCTGGAAAGACTTGTCTTGGTTTGTAGGGCCAGTCGTCATTCCAGAAAGCAGCCATAGTGACGTGGGACGTCACACAAAAAGTCCCCAACTAAATTATAATAATCCCGAAATACCCCGAGGCTCCTCACGAGCCGGGTATTACATCCCGTTGTGACTTTAAGTGGGATAGCTCTCTAGGACTGTCTCGGAACGTGCATCACAAATATATCACCATTGTATAAAAAATATCACATATATAACATTTATTGCATTCATGCCCTCAACGGGCTAAAATTACAAATTTGCCCCAAACTACCAAATGGGGCCCACATGCATATTTAATCACCTAAACATGCATTCTAACCACATATTCATTAAATTCACATATATTAATAGAGTATAACAATTATTTCCCTCCAGGCACACTAATCAAGGCCCCAAGCCTTATTAGCAAATTTGGGTCGCTACAGTATCAACTCCACTAGACAACAACAAAGCTCTCAAGAAAGAGGATGGCTCACCAAAAGCAGATGAATCGATGTTTCGAAGTTTAATTGGCAGCTTACTCTATCTGATAGCTACAAGACCAGACATTATGTATGCAGTCAGTCTCGTATCAAGATTCATGCACAGTCCAAGTCAAGTTCACTATGGAGCAACCAAGAGAGTCCTTAGATACTTGCAAGGGACAAAGAACTACAGAATATGGTATGGAGTCGCGCATGAGTCAAAACTCATTGACTACACAAACAATGACTAGGCGGGATCAGTTGACGACATGAAAAGTACATCAGGATATGTTTTCACAATTGGATCAGGGATATTTTCCTGGGCATCAAAGAAACAAGCGACAGTTGCACAATCATCAGCTAAAGCAGAGTATATTGCCGCAGCAATGACTACAAGCCAAGCTATATGGCTGAAAAGAATAATTGAAGACATGAGAGAATCACAAGACGAAGCTACAAAGATCTACTGCGATAGCAAATCAGCTATTGCAATGCCCAAAAATCCTGTATTTCACAGCAGAATGAAGCATATAAGCATCAAGTATCATTTCATCAGAGAAGCTGAAACAAACAAAGAAATAGAACTCAAGCACTGTAGGACTGAAGAAAAGTTAGCAGATATATTCACAAAGGCACTACCAAGAGGAAAGTTTGAGTTACTATGAAACATGATTGGAGTTACTGAAATGTGTACCAAGGAGGAGTATTAGAAGTTGCTACACATTTCTTGAATACTCTAGAATGTTCTAGACATTTGTCGAATACTTTACTCTAGATTTTTCTAGATATTTGTAGAACAAGATTACTCTAGAAGTTCTTATAAGCATTTCTAGAAAACGTAAGTCTAGAATTTTCTAGTTATGCTTGAGAAACAAGTAAATTTGTGTGGTTAATATTCATTCTTGTAAAAGAAGGATCTAGAACAAGTAATTCTAGCCACAAATGTAAAGTGGCCTAACCACTATAAATACCCCATCATGGGTAGCAAAATGATGTAACTAAAAACAACAAACCATCAATAAACTCTACCACTTTCTACTATCCTATACTCTCTAAAACATAAACCTTACTCCTCCATACCCAAATTTCTTCACTTGTCCACTCAACAACATCAACTATAATATCCTAACCCATCATTACTCTATCCACTACTACTACTCATCAAATATTCTAAACTACAACAAATCATCATTATTTTCTCTATCCCAAATTCACAAACCATCATGATTGAAGCTCTTTTTCTTCATCAAATTCACCAAAGGAATTGTGAGATACATTAGAAACTAAAAATAATTTATGCATGTATACTACTATCTACACTATGACTTTTTCTATTCTTATTTTAATTCTATTATTAATTTCTTTTTAAATATTATTGTATTTTATATATATATATCATGTAGCCATGTAAATATATATCTATACGTTGTGTTTAGATGTCATATATGTAGAGATTATTGATATAAATATTTATATATACTATAGAACTCTAAATTATTCGATTATATATATATATATTTTAAAAGCAGTGAACCAATTTTTATTAAAATTATAGACAATGTTTACAACTTTAAAACTAAGCAAACATGCATTGCACGTTGCTTCTACCTAGTATATATATATCTATACATATATAATAAAGGAGGATACAAGAAAAAATGCTTTTAATAACACCGAAAATGTGTTATCAAAACATACGATAACACTTTCTGATGTGTTAAGACCGACTATGTTATCGTAGGTCAGGGTACTTTACATAACACTTTATCAGTGTTATACAGATGTGTTATTGTACCGTCAACGATAACACAATTTCTGTGTTATTTTAATATATAGATAAGTATTTAATTATGTTATTTATAGTCGATTATATAACACTTTTTTTTTTTGTTATACTACAATTTAGTATAACACATGTGTTATATTAGCTTAGAGAAACATAATCTTTTTTTACTTACACAAAACTAGGAAAACAAATATGAAAGTTGAAGCCAAATAAGGTAACATAAATAGATTTTTATCAATTACTCAAATGTGATTACAATATTTAGTCTACTAGTCTAGGCTTAAGAAATCATATTACAACATAATTTATGCCCAATTAAAATTCCTTTATCACTAAATACAAAACAAGAAATGTATACAAAAATTAGTGAAATACATTCTTCCATTCTAAAGGCCTCAACTACAAATGTTGTCAAGAATTGCTCCAAAGAAATCATCTCAATATACCTGCACATTGTAAAAAAAAAAAGCCCTTTTATTATTAAGAACAAAAGTTCTTGCCACCACAACAACTAACTTATAGTCTTTTCTTAAATGATACATTGAAAACTTCAAAAGAAGAAAATGGAAAACTAAGATAAATACTTATCTGTTTTAGTTCAAGAAAATAAGAGAGCTATCAAGAAAGAGCTAGGGAATTTTCAGTTGAACAATAAAATAAGAGAGAATCAGTAGAGAATTTCTCTATGGTGATGAGTCTGATGACTCAAAACAGTTAGTTGGACTGTAGATACTATACTGGTATATATAAACTATCATATTTAATGATATTCTTTTATTCTTATATATAAATATATATAAATAACTATCATAATTGGTTTCTCTACCAAAGCTAGCTAGCTCATGTTTAGAAATCATTAACATAAGAAACTATACATGACCCTGAAATTTTCATAGTATTAAAACAAAAGTGACCTTCCAATTTGAAATTCAAGTTATAAATGCTAACCCAAATGCTGAAAAACAAAATCATATTTTCAAATAAAATGAAGAGAAATAGATCAATGGTGCTGAGAGAAACATGTATTTTGGTGATTCAAGCTTATAGACAAAATAATGATGGCCACATACCAGTAGTATATACAGTAGAAGAAGCCAATACAACATGCCAACTCATATATACATATATTGCAAGGGAACAATACTGTGGAATCAGTAATAGAAGAAATTGAAGAAACAACATGAAAGAAGAACTTCGAAAGATCATCAGAAAATCAACAAAAAAATGCAATACTTTATGTGTTGTCATTTCAGTTTAGGCACAGGGGCACTATCACGGTTGATACTATCAGATGATTCATTTCGGTGTTATGTGCTGTCATTTCAGTATAATCAGTTAGTAATGCCACTGATTCAGAGACTGCAGTATAGTCTACGGAAAAGTATAATACATCAATAACTTTTCAAATAAAGTAGTTGAATATAATAAATAGCTTCTGTAACATATAACCCACCTGTGGAGCCTTCCAAAGAAAGAGTATCAATACAGTGCCGGATAGAATCACATATGTTTGCCAAAGCCCAAGAAGCAGTTATTCGCACTTGAAACAACAAATGTACAGGAAAATATTACTCCCTTATGAACAAATTAGAGAGCAGGGTTATTATAAAAACTGAAAGTAAAAGAGAATTACCGATATTGAGGGGTCGCGGGTATTAATCTCCACTGCGTGAATCAATTTGTTCAGGATCTCTGCACTATACCATTTAAGTTTCTAGTAATTCTTCTGTCTATATTTCGAGTTCTATTGGTTGGCTAGTAAGTGTTATTGTTAGTCTATAAATAGTATAAGAGAATACTTGGATAAGAAAGGAAGATAAAAAAAATGCATTCAATGATCTCACTACTCAATATTACAACCTTTCCAATAACAGTTTTACACAGATGGATAAGAAAGGAAGAAACATTGCTGCTTTTTATATTTTTATAAAGCAAACCTTTTTTTTTACTTGGAAAACTTGGAAATATCTTAAGAGTAATTAATTTTGTATGACAATAAACAAAATGCATACCATTAGCACCAAAAACAAGGCAGCATTTGCAACACGAGAAGTTATTACTACATTAGGTTGGTGCTTTTCCAAACATTCAACAATGGGAGTTGTTCCAAGATATGTGCTAATACCCTTCATCAATCATACTAAAAAGGTAAGGTCCAACATCTCAAAAGACCACATAAAGTTGACAATACTATAAATTGCTAATGGGTCACAATCTTAATTTACAGCAAATAGATATTTCATGACCAATTTGCAAAAGGGTACCACAGACTGGTACAGCTAACATTTCACAGTGAAATAAACAGGCACAATTATATCAAACTTTAGAGATGCAAATATTATTTACCAATCAAAGTTACAATTAGAGGTAGTAGAACCTTACACCTTCCATGCTATGTGATTTCTCATGAGGTGATCTCGAACCTACATAGACAACAAAATGTAAATTTTGTTAAGATACATAGTACTTATTGTTATCCAATTAAAATAAAGACATAATTAAATCATAAACCATTCCTTGATTTAATTGAATGTTGTGTAGCAAAGGACCATGTCGACCGTATGAAGAATCAAATGTGATAATGCACAAGAATCTGAGATTACACCATAAGTCTTTATTAAGCATCAACAATATGAGATTAAACCCTATACACAGTTGAGAAGAACTAGCACACTCAAATTATAACAGTTCACGCATAATAAACCATGCAAATATTGAGGACATAAATAATACAAGAAAGGAAAATGCAGCAAAAGTGGCAAAATGATAAAATTTTAAAGAAATGAATATCAGTAAGGAAAAAATAACCAACTCTTTATTAGCAGTTACTCCACAAAAGTGGTGTAGAAGATACTCCAGACTATTTCTCTCCAATTTCAGTACCCTTGAGGCCTGAGGCAAAGAAAAAAGAGAAAAACAATTCAATAATGAAATAATAGCATATAAATGTTTAAATAATTAGTAGGTGGAGGCATTTCAAAATTTAGAAGAGTAACAACACAGCTCACAGTTACTCCTAATTAAAAGGAAAATCACTATAGCCTAGTTCTATAATCACTACTCACATATGGTATTATGTTACCATCAGAATATCAATTGACAAAATTTGAAGCATTATAAGAAAAACAAAATTAGTCAGCAACTACAAGGCAGGAATTTATTGTTACGGAAATCCCATGATTTATATTTATATATAGAGAAGATAAAAAATTACATTATCACCCAAGGAAGAAAAAAATACATCCAGTTGATATATTGTATTAAAATATCAAACATACATGAAGAATTTATTCAACAGCCTGGAGTGCAAACTGCAAATAGATTTCAGGTAAAGAGGAGTGTCCTTCAATCAACAGACTCCCAATACAAGATCAGGGGTAAAGGCTAATAGATCCATGAAAGCTGCTTATTTTTAAGAATATTTACCAACCTCACACATGGTTCATATAAAATAAACTAAGACAATAAAGAAAAGATTAATCCAGAATTACACTACAATATCTACAATTCCATTTATGTTTAAAAATTCAAGACCTTAAGAAAGTAATTAAACATACATAAATCAGGAAATGGTAATTGTACAAAGAACATATTTATAAGGGTTTGGAGTGGCATTATGATCACGAATAGTTATTAGATGCATCACTTCCTTGTCTTGGAATGTTCAGGAAAAAATCATAATAATAAAGAGCATAATTAACAAAAATCTAGAACCACCACGGAAATAAACTTAAACTGTGAGCTTGAAAGAAACTTAAACTGTCTGATATAAGTATAACAATGAACTTTTTTCAACATTTTGATAAAGCCTAGAATGTTAATAATGGCAAAGATAATCTAAAGTTGATTTCTCCCAACTAGGAGCTATATAAAATACCTTAGGTTCTGAAGTTGTAATCCTCATTGTAAGTAAAACTCTCTCTAAACTTCTGTCGACTTCATCTTCTGTTTTGCCATTAATTAATAAAAGCAATCCTTTTGGCTCTGTCAATTCAGAAAGCATAACATAAAGCAAATAATATTTAATGAAAATTGATAATATTAAAGAGAGGGAAGAGACATATCCCTTACAGAGCTATGGAAGGCAACAAAATCAAATCATTAAATTAAGCAATAGAGCCAGGTAGAACACACCATAGCAAGTTAAAGTCATCTCTCTATTTAAGCCACGCAAGTCAATCTTTAGCCCCAATACTTTTTTGTTATTTTACCAATTACATAAAAGGGAATTGCAGAAAGAACTAAAAATTATGAAAGAAAAAAAACAGACACCAAAATAAAAAAATCAATCAAGTGAAAAAATTGATAAAGTATTTGGAGCAAGGTAATTATCTGAAACAACTAGAGACATTAAGGCCAAGTGTCAATCTCATTTCAGATAATCCACTCCATTCTCCTTTGTTCTGCTTCTTCATTACATTTATCTAATATTTAGCCTATGTGCTTATAGTATATATACAGAGAGGAGGGGGCAGACGGAGAAGGAAACCGATTTGCATATTATTGAGGGACACTCTAAGAGACAAATTTGTATTAAATGTAAGGAAAATTGGACTGAAGAAAATTACATAGAAAAAATCAAACCACACTTCAAAACAAGATATTCACATCCATCTCAATTCGCTATGACCAGTTAATTCAGTCCAAGACACAAATTTTTCTGCTTAAATAATTAGGCTGCTTCAAACAATAAAACGAACAAAACACAAGTTAATAATCCAATTAGTTTGACTACCTAGTGAAACAAAATTGCAAGAAAGAGCAATCTGTATTGCAGTATTCTGCTTGTCACCAGTAAGCATCCAGAAATTGATTCCTGCTTTTCTTAATGCCTCTATTGTTTCTGGTACCCCATCCTGATAATTACAGTTTAAAATATCACAACTATCAGTATCTAGTACAATCCAAGCAATAGTATCCCTAATCTAACTATGTTTCTCCTTCTACTGAGCACTCTGCAATTAGTAGAAAATATACACACATATATATGTTAGAAAAAGTAATAAGTGCATTATGTCACCTGTAAACGGTCTTCTATTGCGGTAACCCCAAGGATCACAAGATCATGTTCTAATCTTTGACAGACCTCAGCTAGTCTCCACTGCACAGAGTAGTGAAGTAAAGGGAGTGGATAGACAGAAAACTCATGACATGTGAATGAGTTTGTGTGCTTTAGGTGTTTACCTCTCTATCAACCATTGTACTACTGGCCTCTTTAAACATCGAAGACCATTCCTGATACTCATCTTCCTCCAAAATACGCCAAGCAAGACAAAGTGTACAAAGACCTAATTGAGCATATTGTTCCACAGCTTCAACAAATGTCCTTGTCTGCTGCCCTGAGGTACATTGGAAACCATCAAACACCAATACGAGCAATATGCATTAACCATATATTTCTAGACATCAAGTAGCATATATAGCAGTAAATAATTGAGAACTAATATACATGAGCAGATAAAAAGAATCAAAACCTACTCTGTGGGGGCTTATATTAAAATGAATTATAAGAAATCAATTAGTGCGAAGGTTTCAACAAGAAATATATCAATTCCCTGAGCCAAGAAACTCCAACATACTTCACCTTATAGGTGACTAAGAAAGGGAGGTCATTAAAAAGTACAGTTAGATTTACCAGCACTTGCATACGGAAGAATTGCTTCATCTGCACCCTTCGATAAAAGAATAATATTCCCATTCTGGCAATCCTTCACCACAATTGACATTCTTTTCCTATCCGAAGTAAACTCCAGAGTTTCCAAAACTTCATATCGAAGTGTAGAAGCATTGAACTTGATCTCTGTAATATATTGATCAATATCAAATAGCCAAACCTAAGATCAAAACAGAATATCCAAATAGCAAAGAACAAACCAGCATACCAAGAATATTTCCACTTTTATTGAAGAAAACCATATGGAATTGAGCAGCAGCTTGGACAAGTGCATCCTCATCCTAGGACTGCGCCTTGTACATGATAGCACCACTTTTGCTACAAAGAGCAAAAGAAATATGCAAAGATCAGAATCCGTAAATAATTGCATTTATTTTTCTTTCATATCTCCTACATGCTATCACAATAAATGGTAGTCTTCTTAATCTGTGGGAAAATCAAAAGATTGTAAAACCATCAAAAACAGAAGAAGAAAAAATACATATAGAAGCAAAATCACCTCTGTACTGGTATTACTGTATTACATATTGCCATTATTGTAAGGAATCGTATAACATCAGGAGAACCGCTTGCAACAGCATTGAGCAACCTTGCATCTTTTTATCATAAAACAAAACTAATCAGAAAATAAAGTTAAATTATAATCCAAAACAGTCCTATAACTGTCAATGATATCAAATCAATGACAGAAATAAATTAGCCAATCACCAAGCCCATTTAAAACAAATACTACATTTTCTTTATCATTTGTCTTTGAACCTACATATTAACACATGAGCAATTGAACTATGAACATAACCACATAGCCCAACATTCATAGGTCTTAAACAAATCATTCAGAGGGCCTGTTTGACATGGCTTTGAAACTTTTCCAGAGCCTAAATGTTACTTTTTAAGTGTTTGAATGAATTTTGTTCTTTTTTTTTTTTTTGAGGAGTGCTTGGATGAATTTTCAAAAGTGTTTTATGAATTTTCAAACTCTATGAGGAAGTAAATGTCCATTAACTTCTTCATAAAGATCTTTTGAATAAAAAAGGGAAGTTGTTTTCAGTTTTAATTTTTTTTTTTTAAAAAAAACTTAGATTACATATTTTATCCTTAGTCTAATTAATAAAATAAAATTAAATATAACAAATTATTTGTTGTGATTTAAAAAAAATAAAATAAAATAGACTATCCAAACCGTAATTGAAAAAAAAAACTTAGGCCTTTTACTTCTCTTCTTCTACTATATAAAAGTAAAAGCAAAAGATATGTCAAACGAGCACACAATATACAATAATATATGATCTCCATCATGCCAGATGCCAAATACAAGGGCATTCAGGCATGGGATGCCACAATAGATAATACCTCTCTAATTCACCAAGAATTGTTTCATCACTATTACTTTCTACAGTAACAATACTGAACATCAAGACCAAGAATCTTTGCAGCAGAATAAACCGCTAGGGCATATACACAAGGGAATTATCCCCAAAATACATTTTTGATGTAAGATCAACTTAACACCAATTTACAACCCCAAATTAAGTTAATAACTACATAAGTTTAACATAAATATTTGTTCAGAAAACACCATACCTTTTAAGGCATCTCCTGTCTCATTTCCATTGAAAATGCCACTGATACAACACCTTCTAAAGATCATCTTATTTTCTGTTAGAGTACCAGTTTTGTAACGCCCTGGATAGCCAAGACCGCTACACTGTGTGTTTATAAAGTGTCAGACTTGCTAATCAAGTCGTAAAAGTAAAAACGTGTTCTGAAACAGTAGAGGTACTAGGGTTAAAAGCGTTTTGGCCTCAAAAGTTATGTTCTCATTAATAAACATTGTTTATGTACATGGGATCCCAAAAATGACAGTTTAAAAGCCATTTACAAAAGTTACAAAGTTTGAGTACATTAACAGCCATACTAAGGCAAAATGAGCAGTTAGGTAATCTCTATCCTGACACACTCCTCGACCATGGTGATCGAACGACTGGCTATGTACATTTCACCTCGGAGCTCTCCACCTCAGGCCTGGTCCAGCTTGCTCTTGCCCTTACCTGCACCACGAAGCACCCGTGAGCCAAGGCCCAACAAGAAAACACAGCAATAACAGAGCATGAACAACTAGCAATCAAGACAATTACTCATATAGCATCTCATAAATTCAGGTATATCATCATTCAAGTATACCACATACTAAGCATCTCAGCTCAAAATACATAAAACACAGATGTTAACCAGGGCTAGCGCTCACAGGCTGCTCCCTCTGTTAACCTATTGTTTCTGGTTTCCAATGGCCAATTCGCGCCCCGTGTGCTAAAATCATGAACGGTACTCTTAGATCGCTTGTACGTGTCCCTTGGCATAATACCAACGATGACACAATACAACTCTCGGGAGCACTTAGTCCCATCACAATCATACATTCGGGTGCAGTTTTCTTACCTTTCAATTCACTGGTTTCCGATGCCACGTAGCCACAAGCACGGTCCTCTACTCCAAGCCTCTCCAAAGTCCTAATCACAACACAAATATAATATTCTTTGTCATTAACCAATCCAAGACTACCTTCCCAGAACCTAACCCACACTCTCGGAACCACCAAAACCTTAGAACAACACCCCGGAGACATCCCCCCGAACCCCCGGAGCGAAGGCCAAAAATTGCCAAAAGTGACACTCTGAAATTAGCCTTGTGCCGCGGCACTCATCAGTCAGAGACTCCAAGCCGCGGCACACAAAACCCGTGCCGCGGCACGCCTTCACAGCCCAGAATTCTGGGTTTTTCCTTCGCATTTTCCCGAGCTCCAACCTCTCCAAATCACCCCAAACTCTATCCTAAGTCCCAAAACCAACTTCATACCCTTAATAAACCTCACAACAACCCAAAAACATCATGCCCAAGCTCACTCACACCTTCAATCCTAAAATTCACTCTTGAATTTCACACTTAACAACTCAAACCAGAAAATTAAGAACAGCTTGAACTCAAACACAAACCACACTCCAAACTCCCTATACCTTAACAGAAACAAGCCTAATAAACACACAGAGACCTTAAATCAGCTGTCGTGATGCATAAGCTATCACCTTCTCATTCTGCATCAACACACAGCCTAAACCCAACCTCGACGCATCACAGTATACCACAAACTTCCTTTCCCCCGAAGGCAAACTCAACACTGGCGCTGTAATAAGTCGTCGCTTCAACTCCTGGAAACTGCCCTCACACTTGTCTGACCAAATGAACTTTATATTCTTTCTTGTCAATTCTGTCATCGGTGCTGCTATCTTCGAGAAGCCCTCTACAAACCGCCTGTAGTAGCCTACCAAACCAAGAAAACTCCGCACCTCTGAGGCGTTCCTTGGCCTCGGCCAATCCCTAACTACCTCTATCTTAGACGGATCTACTTTAATCCCATCTGCACCTACAATGTGTCCAAGGAATGTCACTTCAGGTAACCAGAACTCGCACTTCTTAAACTTAGCATATAACTGATGCTCCCTCAACCTCTGAAGAACCAATCAAAGATGAAACTCGTGCTCTGCCTCTAAACTGGAGTACACCAGGATGTCATCAATGAAGACTATAACAAACTGATCTAGAAAATCTTTGAATACTCTGTTCATTAAGTCCATAAAAGCTGCTGGGGCATTGGTCAAACCAAAAGACATGACCAAGAACTCATAATGCCCATACCGTGTCCGGAAGGCCGTCTTAGGTATGTCCTCATCCTTGATCCTCAGCTGGTGATAACCAGATCGAAGATCAATCTTTGAGAACACCATCTTACCTTGCAGCTGATCGAACAAGTCATCAATCCTCGGTAGGGGATACTTATTCTTAATAGTTAACTTGTTCAATTCCCGATAATCGATACACATTCTCAGAGTCCCATCTTTTTTCTTAACAAACAAAACTGGAGCACCCCATGGTGAATAGCTAGGTCTGATGAACCCTATATCCAAAAGTTCCTGCAGTTGTATCTTTAACTCTTTCAGTTCCGCTGGTGCCATCCTGTATGGTGCCCTCGACACTGGCTCTGTCCCCGGTGCCAACTCAATAACAAACTCAATCTCCCTACGCGGCGGCAACCCAGGAAAATCCTCAGGGAACACATCTAAGAACTCACAAACCAGTCTGGTCTCCTCCGGTCCAACTGGTGAAACTTTGGTGGTATCCACCACACTAGCCAAGAAGCCTATACATCCACCCTGTAACAAATCTCTGGCTCTCAACGCAGCTATCCTGGGTACGCGGGGTCCTCGCACCGCTCCCACAAAAATGAAGGGATCCTCACCCTCTGGCTCAAAGGTCACCATTTTCTTTCTACAATCAATGGTAGCTCCATATCTAACCAGCCAATCCATACCAAGAATCATGTCAAAGTCCTCCATACTCAACTCAATCAAGTTCACTGACAACTCTCTACCATCAACTAACACTGGCAGTGCCCTAACCCATCTCCTAGACACCACCAGCTCTCCCGTAGGCAATATAGTCCCAAACCCTGAAGCACTAAACTCACTAGGTCTACACAATCTATCAATCACCCTATCATATACAAATGAATGCGTAGCACCAGAATCAATCAAAACAGTAAAGGAAGTGCCAGCACTAGAAAGCTGACCTGTCACTACCGAGGGACTAGCCTCGGCCTCTGCTTGCGTCAAAGTGAACACTCGAGCTGAAGTCAAGCTATCCACCTTTCCTGCCTCGCCCTTCTTCACTGTTGGGCAATCTTTCCTGAGGTGTCCCACCACCCCGCATACATAACAAGCCTTAGCCTGACACTCGCCCAAATGGCGTCTCCTGCACCTCGTGCATTCTGGGTAAGTCCTCCACGAATCACCGCCTCCCCGACGGCCACCTTGAATACCCCGACCTCCTCTATCAAACCTAGGAGCGTTTGGGGCTTCAGGAGTCTTTCTCTTCAAATCACTGATACCTCCACCTCTACTAGAACCTGAATATGGAGGCACTGGCCTACGGCCCTCCCTTCTTGCTGCACTATCCCTCCAAATCCTATTCTCTGCTTCCTCAGCAGTCAGAGCCCTTTCCACAGCCTGGGCATAGGTAGTCACTCCAGGAACTGTAGTAATCCTTACATCCCGGGCTATCATGACATTTAGCCCTCTAACAAACCTGTCTAACCTGGTCGCATCAGTAGGTACAAGATCTGGTGCGAACTTTGCAAGTCTGTCAAACTTCAAGGCATATTCTGTAACGGTCATACTGCCCTGAACCAGTCCCACAAATTCATTCACCTTCGCTGCCCTGACGGCAACGTTATAGTACTTCTGATTGAACAAATCCTTAAACTCCTCCCATGTCATTGCAGCAACATTTCTAGTCTATGACGCCACCTCCCACCAGATTAAGGCATCCTCTCTCAGCATATAAGTGGCACAGGCCACCCTATCATGTCCTTCTACTTTCATAAAATCAAGTATGGTGGTAATCAGGGTCATCCACTGCTCAGCTTTCAGGGGATCTGGTCCACCCTCAAAAATCGGGGGCTGCTGCTTTCTGAACCGCTCATACAACGGTTCCACTTTATTGCCAACATCAACAGGCTGTACCACAGGTACCAGTGCCGGTGGCCCAGCAGGGGCAACACTCCCAGATGGAGCTTGCTGCAACATTCTAATCAACTCATCTTGACTCTGAAGCCTAGCTTGCATTTCTGCCATTAACTGCTGCCAGTTCTCAGGGACTGGCGGAGGGGTTGGGCCCTGGTCATCCTCTCTAGCCCCAGACCTGCCGGCTTGTCGTGTGGATTTCCTTGAACGCATATCTATTCAAGTCAATCTGCAAACAACGACTCGACAATTAGGCTAAGATGACAGGGTGATAATCTCTCCAAAATCCACCACCGAAACTCCAATCATTCACAAGCAAGCAAGTATAACAATTTATCCAGATATTCATCACATACACAGAAATGCAAATAAGAACGCCTCAATAACATCATGCAATAGTCAAGGGCCAGGCCCTATCAGAATCTCATGCTCCCTATTCATCAGACAGATATCAACATTCATATCTCACTCAAATCATTTAAACACATAATCATGCATATACAATTACCAAACCCTGAGTTGAGCTTGTCTCCCGCGGCGAATGTACATACCCAGCCAGTCTTCAGGACCCATAAACCTAGGAGGCTCTGATACCAAGTTGTAACGCCCTGGATAGCCAAGACCGCTACACTGTGTGTTTATAAAGTGTCAGACTTGCTAATCAAGTCGTAAAAGTAAAAACATGTTCTGAAACAGTAGAGGTACTAGGGCTAAAAGCGTTTTGGCCTCAAAAGTTATGTTCTCATTAATAAACATTGTTTATGTACATGGGATCCCAAAAATGACAGTTTAAAAGCTGTAACGCCCTACTTCCTTAGAGCCGTTACTAAGTGAGTTTTTAAGGCAAAACAGTGTGCAATGGACTCGCTAACCGAGGTTTTGAAACAAAAGTGTGACTAATTAAAAGTTAAGGCTGTAATCTTTGAAAATGCATCATTTCATTAAAACTTCTATTATTAAACATTTGGGATCCCAAAATAAGGTTTGAAAACTGATTACATCTTGAAATAAGGTTACAGTTGTTTAATCATAAAATCATAGATTATTACAGCCATTTTCGAATAAACCCCCAACCAAAGCAGTCGGGCAGGCCAAACATGTACGCGTCGCTTCACGCTCTCCGTACTCATGGTTGGTTGACTCAGTCTTTGCCCTACCTGCAACACGGAGCACCCGTGAGCCGAAGCCCAGCAAGAAAACTCATGCAGAACATAACATATGCAATGTATACAGTTTATCATAACAGATAATCCACAATAAACAAGTCAATCATTAGACTAAGCAAACACGGCCAAGCCGCCCCAGAGCCTTACCGAAGCCTGGGGTATCGGCTCTCACCGCGAGGATAACTCATGTATCCCTTGGGTCCCACCCTGAATATTGCATCCCATGTGCTAGGTGTTACTTTCGGCCCACGGCCGCCCCGGCTTATGCCGTACTCGGCCCACGGCCGCCCCGGCTTACGCCGTACTCGGCCCACGGCCGCTCATTTCATCATAATCACACATATAGTACATTTGAAATAATCATTCACACACATCATGATTCCTTTAAGGTTAAACATTTGAACACAACACAATCTGGGGCCATGCCCTGCAATCATTTCATCATGCAACATGCAATATAGGGCCATGCCCGGCAATCACACTATGGGCCCACGCCCTATCCTACGGGTGTTATAGTTTTCTTACCTTTCCAATCAATAGCTTAGATCACCTGACTCCTTGAGCACGATCCCACCCGAGCCTTAGCGCGCACCTAGGCACAAACATAGGTCAAAGTCAACACCGAACCCCAAGTCCGAATACCTAGCCTCGGGACCAATCCCGAGCCCCCGGGAAGTCCCAAATCCCCAAAACAAAGTGGCGGAAACAAGCCCCGAACCCTAGGTCAAAATCCATCATCAAAACTCAAAAATTCCCCTCTGTGAACAGTGCAGCGCTACAGCGCTCTAAAGAGGGCGCTGTAGCGCTACAAGCAGAATGCACCCCCCCAGAAACAGGGACTAGCGCTACAGCGCCCACTGACTAGCGCTAGTTGCAGCCCAGAAATCCCAAAATCGCATTTCTGCGATTTCTTTCCACCAATCTCAAACCAAACTTCCCCAAATCTTTACCAAACTCAAAATCAAGCTTATGAACACTCTCCATTCATCCCAAGCATCCCAAATCCTCAAATTCCAAGATCATTTATCCCGAATCCCAAAATCTACCATGAACATCCCTAAACTCAGAAATTCAGTCAATCAACAAGTTAAAGGCTTAGAATTCTTACCATTGCTGCAAATTTCGACCTTGATTCAACCCTAGGCCTCCTTAGCTTGCTCTCCCTCAAAGCTTGCCCAGAAATCCCCTAAGATTCCCATCAATCCAGCTTAGATACACAGCCCAAACCAGTCAAAACCCAAAACTGAAAACTCTAAAACTTACCTCAAACATTGATGTGTTCTTGCCAAATCTTCAAGTCTAACCCAAGATCCTTGATGCTCAGCCTATCCTTGCTCTCCACTAGGCTTTTCCCCAAGAAATTTGAAGAGAAGAGGTGCTAGAACCCCAAACCGATCCCTTCAAAAACCCATCTGTTTTTCTCTCTTTTCTTTCTTTCCTTTTTCTTTCATTTCTTTCTTTCTCTCCACAGCCAACACTCTCTATAAATCCCACTAAGTGTAAAGCCTCATAAAACCTATCTTTAAAAGCCAAATGACCAAAACGCCCTTCCTATTAACTCTAATTCCTTTTGTCCAAATAGGGTCATTTTAGTCATTTTACCCAATTCCCGCTATTCCTCAAGTGTCTCTAATATTTCCCCGTTGCTTTCCAACACCTGATAAACCACCAAATAAATATTCCCCATCATCAAGACACATCTCAATCTATTCTCTGAATTCCTGTCCATACCCCCAGGCTCGCCCCGAGCCGGGTATAAATTCCCGTCATGACTTTCCGCTAGCCTGCTCACTGGGATCGCCTCGAGTCACAAAGCACAGATACACCCACATACCACTGTGGTCTCAACAATCAACACTTATCAATACAGTTATGCCCAATCATGGCCACAATTACAATTATGCCCTTCCAACACGACCCGGGCCTACATGCATACTAATATAGATAGTCATGCATCTCAGATAAACAAATAGTCATATAACATGCTTTAAATCATAACCATGCATTTAACTCATAAAATCACACATAAATCCCATCGTGCCCTCCTGGCACGCTAATCAAGGCCCTTAAGCCTTATTAGCAAATTGGGTCGTTACAACTATCCCCTCCTCATAAAAATTTCGTCCTCGAAATTTATCCAACATATCAGTCAATAAACCCGCAGCTCTTGACCATAACTTCCAAGGTCCACCGCCTTTACTTTACTTTTCAACAACAGTCTTACAGGAGTAACAATCTTGCCTCTCAAGATCTTGTCTAACGGCCATACTCTAGATAGCCTCTCGTTACACCGCAACCCTGCCGAAGCCCAGGGTCTGCCTAGGTTACAATGACCAATTCATTGTCTTAATCCTGATTCCGGAGATACTCAAACGTCGTCACCTCTACTAGGTGGGATTAGCTTGTAGGCCCCGCCGGCCTAACCCTTAGTACAACTTCCGAATTTTATGCCGAATTAGGCATCAGAACTCTCCCTTCTTTCTCTGAACACCTTACAGATCCTCGTCTATCATTACGCAGAGACGCAACTCTTTCTTCCCGGAACTTTATTTCCTCAAAACTTAGCAATTTACCAGCTCTTTATTCTTTCGAATATGCAGACACTCCTGCCTCAAGGATTCCAACAACCTCTCTGGCTTTCTCTCTGAACCAATGCCAACTAGTAGTATTCATTATCCTTCGTCTCTTACCATGTCCTATGTCATGTTACTTTAACAAGACGCCAACATTTACCACCACGGCTAACTCACCAGGGATAACGTTCCCCTTAAAATCTCAAGTTTTTGCATACTCAGCGCTCGATTCAGTTGATGTCTGATAAACTTTCAGACTGCCATTCCACTTGCAATCCGCTGGTAATCCCAGATTCCCACTCTGCTCTTTTCGTTCTCTAGACCCATTCCAAAATTTAAAATACTCTTGGGTCTCAATTACATATCATCGACGTTTTACCCTGCTACCAGATCACTTGAACCACTACATTAACTCAAACCACCGAGTTAATACTTTTCATGTCGAGTCACTTTACTCAAGGTCCAAAGTGGTCTATTCCTGTGATGCACCACCACATCACCTAACCCATCAGGGTCCAAAGGAAACCACTAGGTTCTTGTCACCCGCTTAACCCTCTCGGTACGACGTACCCTAGGAGGTGGAATGATGTCCATTCAGAATTCTCATTCATAAATCAAATCTAATTGGATCCTTCATCCATTCCTGGTATCCTAACTTGTACCACCTTAGCAGGGTTCTTCCCTGCTTCGACCCAAGCTGACACTTCGGATTCCATAGCTCAGTGACCCTCACCAGCTAATCAAACCTACTAACGTTACGCCAAACTCAGTCGTCGCCTTGTCCACTCTATTACAGTCTATGGCGCTATCCCCTGACTGACACACACCTCACCGCTAGGAGTTCCGTCTCCAATTATAACTCCCCTCGCTCAATCGAGGATTTCAAACACTGATCATCTGTCCGTTACTTTTCACCACCTCTGTGTCTCAACGTTAACCTTTCTCACTAATACCCAAGACTTAAGCATCTTATGATATCCATAACTGTCAACTTAGTGCTCCAAGTGTATCAACTGTGTTCGTTCTTTCTTCTCCCGCAAGGTTCGATCCAACCTCGCGCCAGATGCGCCTGGGCGTGCATAATCCGTGATGCACCCCTACAAGTCCATGCCCTCATCATAGATCAAGTCCTTTATGCCATCACTCTTTATTTAATCATAACACACACAAACTCCATCATGGTCCGTAACCAATCAAATATTACCTTGTCTTCTGAATTCTTTCTGATTTGACCCCACTCAATCCGTCTAACCTCAAGTTTTTCTGTTCTTCTCATCTTTGATGTAGTCGTCTCCGGAGGTGCTTGTGCAATAGATGACGCGCTTATCAGTCTTGTTATGCCTTCAATTCTTCAGACGCTCTTCATTAGCTTCTTTGCGGCTTCAGATCAATTCTTCTATTACCTGTCCTTTCTTCTTGCAGCTGCAATCTGAGAACTCCTGACGACACCCAACTAACACTCCGTAGAACCTTACCTCAGACTCTGCCTTCTGGGTACTAACGTCTTCAGCATAATAATCAGTTGCTCACCTTTTCCGTCTGGGAGTAATCCACATGCACTGCTCGTGAGCTTGAAGGGGACTTGCCCACACCGTTCATGCATTCTCTGCCTAAAGAACTTACCTATGCTGCGGTAGCTTGAACCATTCTAGAGTCTCTGCTACCAACTCCTCACACCCTACCTGGTGTAAACTAGACAAATTCCCGAAATGTCTCTATCCTTGGTTTCTAACTGGTAATAACCAGGTCATAGATCACTCTTGGAGACATCGTCCTTTCTTGTACCCAACATTGTACTTCTCGTTCTAACCCGACGATGCCAACAATCCCCGCAGTATAGCACACTGGCTACCCAGGCTCAGATTCCTTCGATCGCTTCAATAGACTTTCTGTCGGCCAAAACCGTCTTTTACAACATTCCTTATACCAATCCTATCTGTAGTCTGACCTTGAAGTATCCCCTAAATCTTTCTTTACATACTTGCATAATTTCCCCACTGATCAGCTCTGTCTCCTTTACGTACTCCAGATGAAATCCTCAACGATCCATCTGTCAGAGTTTCTAATTCCTTCTCAATAAGTATTACTGTCTTCGGCCTCTCAAATGGCACCTTTGAGGCAACCTCTCTATGTCCATCTCCTTCTCGGAACATTCTCAACACCGAGCCCTTCCAGTTCGTTACCTGTCCAAAGCATAAGCTCGTCAGTTAGATACTCATCCTTGAGGACTCAGCCTCGAACCTCGAATGTATCGATGCATTCCAGTTCTCCGTTTCCCGCACCATGGGAAATCCATCCTAACATCTCGAGTCATTCTACGTAGAAGTCATGCCCTCACCTGACCTCCTCTCAGGTGGCATCCTCTTCCTCATGTGCATACCAATTAACCTCCTGGTTCCTGTCGCCATCTCGATAACTACCTTTTCGATCAGGCTTCTTTCCAATCTCAATCTAGGTGCCCAAGCACTGCCTGGAGTCCTTGTACCTCAAAATTGAGAATCCGACCTCGCTGCGTTCTATCAACAAAAGTACCGTCTTATCAGTCAGACTTTTCCCCTTTTTCTTGGCAATCCAAAAGCCACAACACTATCCGGGGTTCTTTCAACTTGATTATCACGAATCTATCTTTACTAATTTCATCAAGGAAGCACCGCCCTTGCGGCTCTAGCACTCATGCTCTATACATCAACCATCAGTTCCTCAAACAATATGGCCCTCTCCGCCATCCACATGCAGACAAAAACTCTTTCCTCAAAGCAGCCCAAATGCCTTAGGCTATTCCAGATCTCATGCCCTTAAATGGGTCGCCACCAATCCCAGATACATCCATCTGTATGAATTTCCGAAATGAACTATCCAATTCACCAAACCCATTGATCTACGCTGTCGTTACCCCTAACAGTCCAAACCAGACTTAAACATTTGCCCGTCTCCACGGTTCTAATCATGTCTTATAATCCTTTCTAACAATCATCATCTAGGTTCTTCCCAACCCATTGAGTCAGTACCTCATCCCGAGTACCAAATCCAGGCATCTCTCTGCTTCAACATTTAACGCAGCCCTCTAATCGGGATTTCTCATCCACTTAACCAAGGGTGAAATTAACTCTGCCCGTCTATTGATAATTTCCTTGTCAGCCTGTACTCTCCTCAACACCCGAGGATAATACCCTTTAAGCCTTTCATACAGTACCCTTGTCTGTCCATACTTCACAGTAAACCAACACTGGTAACCTTACTGTTAGAACCTCGAAATCAGCTATTTCCCCAGAGAATCCGCTGTTCTTCTACCTCATCTCAACTAACAAACTCCACAGCTTACTCACACACTAGTGACCCTCTGCTGCTACTTTCAGGGACAACTAGAGATCTCAACTCCAACTTATATCTAGAATCCCTCTTTCAACACAATATCAGGTCCATAAACCCTTCTAGGAACCAACAACTCGAGTTCATCTGTCAAAACCGACCAACTCCTGAACTCTGTGGTTCCTACTCTGAACCAAACCACCACTAGGTCCAAATATCCACAGGTATAATGCACACACAAGCATATACTAGTTCAAATCCACAATGATATACATTTAGCTACCAGATTTAACATCACTAAGTATATCCATGCTCATCATGCTTCATACAAGCCAATATACAGATATAACATATGAATTTAATCCAGAAAATTAACCACATACACTCAATATGCGAACCATTATGCTAATATTCATCCATATGCATAATAGTATTATTCAGCATGCATCAATCTCAACATGCAATAATCAAGGGCTCAGCCCAACAGCATCTCCTGCATATGTCAACTCATTTCTCATGCTCCATATAGATAAGCAGGCAAACAGGGCAATCAAACATATATTCAAGCATATTAATCATTCATACCAACCAACCCTGAGTCGAGCTTGTCACTGACAGCGAGCGTACATGTTCGGTCGATCTCCAGAACCAATAAACCTTGGCTCGCTCTGATACCAAGTTGTAACGCCCTACTTCCTTAGAGCCGTTACTAAGTGAGTTTTTAAGGCAAAACAGTGTGCAATGGACTCGCTAACCGAGGTTTTGAAACAAAAGTGTGACTAATTAAAAGTTAAGGCTGTAATCTTTGAAAATGCATCATTTCATTAAAACTTCTATTATTAAACATTTGGGATCCCAAAATAAGGTTTGAAAACTGATTACATCTTGAAATAAGGTTACAGTTGTTTAATCATAAAATCATAGATTATTACAGCCATTTTCGAATAAACCCCCAACCAAAGCAGTCGGGCAGGCCAAACATGTACGCGTCGCTTCACGCTCTCCGTACTCATGGTTGGTTGACTCAGTCTTTGCCCTACCTGCAACACGGAGCACCCGTGAGCCGAAGCCCAGCAAGAAAACTCATGCAGAACATAACATATGCAATGTATACAGTTTATCATAACAGATAATCCACAATAAACAAGTCAATCATTAGACTAAGCAAACACGGCCAAGCCGCCCCAGAGCCTTACCGAAGCCTGGGGTATCGGCTCTCACCGCGAGGATAACTCATGTATCCCTTGGGTCCCACCCTGAATATAGCATCCCATGTGCTAGGTGTTACTTTCGGCCCACGGCCGCCCCGGCTTACGCCGTACTCGGCCCACGGCCGCTCATTTCATCATAATCACACATATAGTACATTTGAAATAATCATTCACACACATCATGATTCATTTAAGGTTAAACATTTGCACACAACACAATCTGGGGCCATGCCCTGCAATCATTTCATCATGCAACATGCAATATAGGGCCATGCCCGGCAATCACACTATGGGCCCACGCCCTATCCTACGGGTGTTATAGTTTTCTTACCTTTCCAATCAATAGCTTAGATCACCTGACTCCTTGAGCACGATCCCACCCGAGCCTTAGCGCGCACCTAGGCACAAACATAGGTCAAAGTCAACACCGAACCCCAAGTCCGAATACCTAGCCTCGGGACCAATCCCGAGCCCCCGGGAAGTCCCAAATCCCCAAAACAAAGTGGCGGAAACAAGCCCCGAACCCTATGTCAAAATCCATCATCAAAAGTCAAAAATTCCCCTCTGTGAACAGTGCAGTGCTACAGCGCTCTAAAGAGGGCGCTGTAGCGCTACAAGCAGAATGCACCCCCCCAGAAACAGGGACTAGCGCTACAGCGCCCACTGACTAGCGCTGTAGCGCTAGTTGCAGCCCAGAAATCCCAAAATCGCATTTCTGCGATTTCTTTCCACCAATCTCAAACCAAACTTCCCCAAATCTTTACCAAACTCAAAATCAAGCTTATGAACACTCTCCATTCATCCCAAGCATCCCAAATCCTCAAATTCCAAGATCATTTATCCCAAATCCCAAAATCTACCATGAACAACCCTAAACTCAGAAATTCAGTCAATCAACAAGTTAAAGGCTTAGAATTCTTACCATTGCTGCAAATTTCGACCTTGATTCAACCCTAGGCCTCCTTAGCTTGCTCTCCCTCAAAGCTTGCCCAGAAATCCCCTAAGATTCCCATCAATCCAGCTTAGATACACAGCCCAAACCAGTCAAAACCCAAAACTGAAAACTCTAAAACTTACCTCAAACATTGATGTGTTCTTGCCAAATCTTCAAGTATAACCCAAGATCCTTGATGCTCAGCCTATCCTTGCTCTCCACTAGGCTTTGCCCCAAGAAATTTGAAGAGAAGAGGTGCTAGAACCCCAAACCGATCCCTTCAAAAACCCATCTGTTTTTCTCTCTTTTCTTTCTTTCCTTTTTCTTTCATTTCTTTCTTTCTCTCCACAGCCAACACTCTCTATAAATCCCACTAAGTGTAAAGCCTCATAAAACCTATCTTTAAAAGCCAAATGACCAAAACGCCCTTCCTATTAACTCTAATTCCTTTTGTCCAAATAGGGTCATTTTAGTCATTTTACCCAATTCCCGCTATTCCTCAAGTGTCTCTAATATTTCCCCGTTGCTTTCCAACACCTGATAAACCACCAAATAAATATTCCCCATCATCAAGACACATCTCAATCTATTCTCTGAATTCCTGTCCATACCCCCAGGCTCGCCCCGAGCCGGGTATAAATTCCCGTCATGACTTTCCGCTAGCCTGCTCACTGGGATCGCCTCGAGTCACAAAGCACAGATACACCCACATACCACTGTGGTCTCAACAATCAACACTTATCAATACAGTTATGCCCAATCATGGCCACAATTACAATTATGCCCTTCCAACACGACCCGGGCCTACATGCATACTAATATAGATAGTCATGCATCTCAGATAAACAAATAGTCATATAACATGCTTTAAATCATAACCATGCATTTAACTCATAAAATCACACATAAATCCCATCGTGCCCTCCTGGCACGCTAATCAAGGCCCTTAAGCCTTATTAGCAAATTGGGTCGTTACAAAAGCCATTTACAAAAGTTACAAAGTTTGAGTACATTAACAGCCATACTAAGGCAAAATGAGCAGTTAGGTAATCTCTGTCCTGACACACTCCTCGACCATGGTGATCGAACGGCTGGCTATGTACATTTCACCTCGGAGCTCTCCACCTCAGGCCTGGTCCAGCTTGCTCTTGCCCTTACCTGCACCACGAAGCACCCGTGAGCCAAGGCCCAGCAAGAAAACACAGCAATAACAGAGCATGAACAACTAGCAATCAAGTCAATTACTCATATAGCATCTCATAAATTCAGGTATATCATCATTCAAGTATACCACATACTAAGCATCTCAGCTCAAAATACATAAAACACAGATGTTACCAGGGCTAGCGCTCACTGGCTGCTCCCTCTGTTAACCTATTGTTTCTGGTTTCCAATGGCCAATTCGCGCCCCGTGCGCTAAAATCATGAACGGTACTCTTAGATCGCTTGTACGTGTCCCTTGGCATAATACCAACGATGACACAATACAACTCTCGGGAGCACTTAGTCCCATCACAATCATACATTCGGGTGCAGTTTTCTTACCTTTCAATTCACTGGTTTCCGATGCCACGTAGCCACAAGCACGGTCCTCTACTCCAAGCCTCTCCAAAGTCCTAATCACAACACAAATATAATATTCTTTGTCATTAACCAATCCAAGACTACCTTCCCGGAACCTAACCCACACTCTCGGAACCACCAAAACCTTAGAACAACACCCTGGAGACATCCCCCCGAACCCCCGGAGCGAAGGCCAAAAATTGCCAAAAGTGACACTCTGAAATTAGCCTTGTGTCGCGGCACTCATCAGTCAGAGACTCCAAGCCGCGGCACACAAAACCCGTGCCGCGGCACGCCTTCGCAGCCCAGAATTCTGGGTTTTTCCTTCGCATTTTCCCGAGCTCCAACCTCTCCAAATCACCCCAAACTCTATCCTAAGTCCCAAAACCAACTTCATACCCTTAATAAACCTCACAACAACCCAAAAACATCATGCCCAAGCTCACTCACACCTTCAATCCTAAAATTCACTCTTGAATTTCACACTTAACAACTCAAACCAGAAAATTAAGAACAGCTTGAACTCAAACACAAACCACACTCCAAACTCCCTATACCTTAACAGAAACAAGCCTAATAAACACACAGAGACCTTACCTTTAATGATGAGTCCAACCTCCAGCTCTAAACCTCCTTCCCCCTTGATTTCCCAATTATGAAATTACATAAAACCAGCCACCAACTTGCCTCAATTCACATTCATTATCTAAAATTTCAGACTTAAAACTTGGATATATCATAATCAAGATCTTACCTCTGAATATCCTTGATCTAAGCTTGCTTGACAACTTCAATCACCCTTAAATTCTTCTTCCAAAAGCTAAATTCAGTTTCTCCCTTCTTCTTCTTAGGTTTGCTCTTCCTCTAGGTCCCCAATTTCAGCATAAACCCATTTCTCCAAGTGTTATACGTATATCATATTTTCCCTTCAGCTAATGATCATTTATCCTACCATATGACTGTTCTACCCTTCCACTGATACCCCTTCCTAACTAAACCTCAAGGCCATACTTGTCTTTTCACCAGCTTTGCAATTCTACCACTTTCCCCATAAAACCTGTTACTCTCTATGGTTACTAATAGCTACGCAGGTTACCAAATCACCAGTTACCATTATCTAGTTTCCTAGGACTGTCTCGGCACGTGCATCACGTTGGTATCACAGCACCCACGCGGTACAATTCACACATCATAATTATCACATAATATAATTCACATAGTCATATAACATGCTTAAAATCATAATCATGCATCTTAATCATAATAATCACACATAATTCCCATCATGCCCTCCCGGCACACTAATCAAGGCCCTTAAGCCTTATTAGTGAATTTGGGTCGTTACAAGTTTTGTCAGTCAAAATGTACTCAACCTGGCCCAAGTCCTCGCTGATTGCTGTACTGCCACATATTATATAAACCTCATATGCATATATTCAAAAAGGGGGGGGGGGGGGGGGGGTGAAGCATTGACAATTACTACAATACCAATTACACTCACTTTGTTGCATGGGCTGGAGTAATTGTAACGCCCTGGATAACCAAGGCCGTTACACTGTGTGTTTAAAATAGTGCAAGACTTGCTAATCAAGTCATTCAGACAAAGTGTAGACTCTATACCATTATCAGAGTAGGAATAAAAAGATTTTGGTCACAAACAGGCTATTTTCATTAAAAACGATGGTCTAATACTTGGAGACTCAAAATAGGGTTTAGATGTCTTAGTTACAACAAATTCTAGAAATTACAAATAGTTCAAGCCACTCTAATGGCAAAATATACATTTTAGGTTTCCGTTCCTGTACAATTTCTCGACCGTGGAAGCCGAGCAGCTGACGATGTACACCTCGCCCCCAGAGCTCTCCAACTCATGGTCGATTCAGCCTACCCTTGCCTTTACCTGCACCACGTAGCACCCGTGAGCCAAGGCCCAGCAAGAAAGCATAATAACATAGCAAGATCAGCAACACTTATCAAATATTTCACAAAGCTCAACCAAGAATTCAATATTTCATAACATTTATCCAAATAGTGATAACAGTTGTCATCCAGACAGTCAACCAACTATATCCATAACACAATATTCACATGTATAATCAGTAAGTTATCATATCCATCAAATAACATTCAGGGTTGGCGCCCTTAGTCGTACCCTCTATTTAACACACTGTCTTCGGCTCATTAGGGCCGCCCCCAGTGTAATACTCACTGACTTTGGCCAGCTTAACCGAGCTCAGTGAAAAATAAGCTGCCTCAGCTCCCAGTGGCCGAGCCGCGCCCCAGTGCGCAAATATTGATTCCGACACCCTTAGGCCGGTAATCGCATGTCCCATGGCATAATAACACCATCTCACGACATGATATACAAATGTTGGGAGCTCTTAGTCCCATCGTGTCCACATGGTTAATCACATTCACATAACAATGCATACAAACATAGGGAACACTTAGTCCCAACCTAACCACATACTCAGGTGCAGCTTTCTTACCTTTGGCTTTCAAACGAGCTAGTTATGAGCGATGCTCCTTGAGCGCGATCCGATCCCCGAGCCCTAGCTTACCACCTAGTCACAACCAAGATAAAGGATACCATTAACAATCTTAAATGAGCTTCTAAACCAAGTTCTAGTCCTCGGAACATTGAACTTCACCAAATATGGTAAAAGACTCAACCCCGAGCACCCTAGGTTAAATTCCCATGCCTAAATTCTCAAAATCCTAAAATCCCTTAAGCGCCGCGGCATGGGCTATCCATGCCGCGGCATGGCCCCTGACATAACCCTCCATGGGCACAAAAACAGGTAAGGGCCGCGGCATTGCTTGGACCATGCCGCGGCCCGCCCTCCTTCCTCAGCATGTCACAACCTTGAAGGGCCGCGGCTCACCAAGAACCATGCCGCGGCCCGACCCTTCGAACCCAGAAAAAACCACCATTTTCAATCTCTAAACCTCACCTTAAGCCATCCCAAAGCCCCCAACTCAAAACCAATTAATAATAACAACATTAGAATGATTTAGACAACACAACCCAACCAAAAATCCAGCCTAAGACTCACCAAAATCCCAATTCCAACTTCTGAAATTTCAAACCCACAAACTCAAAACCAGCCATGGAATTTCCAGAATTCGACCATTAAACTTTAAATTGAAACTTACCTTAGCTTCAGTACCACCTCTCCTCAAGTTTCCCTGACCTAGCTTCAAAGTTCCAGCCTCAAATTCCACCCTAAATGCCAAAACCACAAATATTCAAAACTCAGCCATTTTTCTTAAAGTTCCCAACCACAGAGCAAAAATCAATGCTTACCTTGGCTCTACTCCAGTCCTTGATTAGTTCCTGAGCTAATCCTCTGGCTTATCCCCTTCAATTCCCAGAAATCGGTTGGTTTCCTTTTACAAAATCAGAGTTTTTTTCTTCCTTAAGAGGGAGAGGAAAGAGAGAGAAGGGAGAGAAGACTGAAGGTCGGTTTACATTTCTATCTAGTATTTTCTAAGTCTTTCCAAGTATATCCTTAAGTTGTTAGACTAATCCCAAAGCTTGGGGTACCGGAAACGTCCCCGAGGGCAAAATAGTAAAATTCCCCAGTACTCCCGCCTAAACATTCTAACCTTAAATATATCTCCATATATTTATTTTCATCACCCGATAATCCAAATCACCACACGATACTTAAAGTACCCCTGACTTGCCTAAAGTCCAGCATTAAGCCTCGTTGTGACTTTCCTGCTAACTAGCTCCCTAGGATCGCCCCAAGTCACCAGCTGCATATTTATCCACATAATAATGTGGTCCTCACATATTTCACGTACATATATATATCTACCTATCCACATAATAATGTGGTCTCAACAATTTATCACACACAATTATGTTTATGCCCTAACGGGCCAAAATTACGATTAAGCCCTTACCAGTCGAACAGGGCCCGCATGCTCACCCAATACTCATAAACGTGCATTCTCACACTATTGATTCACATAACCTCCAATTATGCCCTCCCGGCACACTAATCAAGGTCCTTAAGCCTTATTAGTAATTTTGGGTCGTTACAGTAATAGTCTCATGGTCAATCATTTTATCATCCCAATCAATAAACTTTGCATACAAGCTCTTCACAAGGTCAAGGGACACCTGCCAAAGATATAACAGTTTACACTAGAGACTATCAACCGCTTTCAAACAGAGAAATTCTAACTTTTGTTAACAAAAGCATTGCTGTGTCTTTTATTCTTATAATGATTTATGTACCACAGTTTCTCACACATTTTTATACAGAAGGATACCTTAATTGATATGGGGATCATGATTGAACAAAGTAGCTCAAAACGAAGTGGAATGACCAACAATTCATACCATGGACCTTCGTCGGGATACTCGACATACCATTGCTACAAATTACATTTATCTAATATTTAGCCTATGTTCTTATAGTATATATACAGAGAGGAGGGGTGGACGAAGAAGGAAACAAATTTGCAGATTATTGAGGGACACTCTAAGAAATTTTTTTGTATTATATGTAAGGAAAATTTGACTGAAGAAAATTACATAGAAAAAATCAAACCACGCTTCAAAACAAGATATTCACATCCATCTCAATTCGCTATGACCAGTTAATTCTGTCCAAGACACAAAGAAAGAAGAGAGCTGACAGAACCTGTTGGAGGAGTCCCTTCTTGCGTCGTTGCTAGTCAGAGAGAGTGAGCTGAGAGCCTGTTGGAGAAGTCGCCGTCGGTGGGTGCTCTGCTTCCTCCGCTGCTCGACTTGCTGGACTGTCCGTTGCCGAGAAATATGGAGAGAGAGTGTGAGAGCAGAGGTCGGGGGAGGCCAGAGGTAGAGGGAAACAGAAAATCAAACAACCCATTAGATTTATTCCCAAATTAAGCTCGATTAGCATAAAAAACCAATGACCCAGATCAATAACACCTAAAACTATATATCCTTACCTGGCTTGCCAAGACCGAAGAGGAGTGAAACAACCCAACGAATGGAACCCTACTGACAGAGAGATAGAGAAAGACGAGAGAGAGATGGAGGAGATATGAGGGATGGAGGAGATGTGAGCTCAGATTTGAAGCAGGGATGATGAAACCGAAGATAGTGTTCGGACTTTGCTTAGCCGAAGAAGAAAATGGTGAGTCCGAAATTGGTGTGATTTTTTCTGAAAAAAAATGTATGAGTGGCGGGCTCCCAAAATATTACCGCCTTTTTATTTTGCTACATACATAACATTTACCATAACTCTTTTTCATTTCTATTATATTCATGTGTTATGGAAATGGGTATTTGGTGTAGTGATAGTCAAATGTGCTCTCGTTTTTTTCTACAACCCTTAAATCTAAGCCTTTAATTACGTATAAAATTTAAGTCATCTCAACCGTATCTCTTCTATATAATAAGTCTGTAAATAATGAAATTTTTTGGTTTTAACGGATTTTTATTTATTTAATGTTAACTTTAACAGAATATTATTGTATTTAACAGAATATTCTTATATTTAACGGTAGTTTGTAAATACTTAAACTTAAATAAAATAAAATAAATAATTAAAACTAAAAAAATGATATTTTTGAGATATTTTACAATGATAATTATTTAAAAATAATAAAATCATACATTTTATAACTTAAATAAAATTTAACTAAACTTAAACTCACTTATTATAATAATATCATATTAAACATATAATATAATCTATTGTGATTTAGCAACAAATTGTTTTTTTTTTAAATCTAGCAAGAAACTTAAATTTAAAATCTACTTATAATATTTAATATTACATTAAACATATAATATATAATATCTTGTTGTCACAACAAACATAAACTTAAACAAAAATAAATAAATTATTTAATTAAACTATGATATTTATTTCAAAATTTATATATGACATTAATATAAATTTAATAAAAATAATTAATAAAGTCTATAAGTAAAACTAAGCAAACGTGCATATTGCACGTTGCTTGTATCTAGTATATATATATATATGCACGTTTACTTAGTTTTTATTTTAAAAATATATTAATTATTTTTATTTTAAAATACAAGTTTTTTTGGATGCATCGCATAAGCATTGTGTAGCATGCCGACCTTGAGGGCATGTTACAAGCTAGGATGGCGCTTGGTCAGATGCGCACTCGAGGGTGCAGGCTAGTGAGCATGCTGATGCCTAGTTTGTACGGCAGTGGCATTTTCGTAAATATCTTCAATATTGCCCAGAAATGGACGAGACTTGGTAGGTTCCATATTGAAGGGTCAATGAACACAATGGTATGATCAGATTTGGGAGATTCGGAGAATTGGAGAGCTGGAAGCCAAATATGTCTCCCAAGCAAAAATCATATATGTTCCTGGTAGAAGGCTAAAAGCTCAGAAGGCTCTTTGTAGGGGGAGCACCTGGTGTCAGCTCTCCACCACCCCCTGGTGTAGGTGCGTCAAGTGAGCTACTACTAGTTGGGAGGACTAGTAGGGCGGGCATATGAGGTCCACGAGGGGACTCATATGTCTCCATGAGTAGGAGTACTCATGGACATTACCGGGCTGCCCCGGTAGTGCGTCGAAGTGTGCTGCCAGAGGTTTAAGGGTACGGTTCCCTTGGCTTGCCGGGATGCCGCTTGCATGGAACGTGGCCCAAACCTTCGAGAGATGTCGCGGTGCGCCATGGCCATGAATCTCGACACGAGAGGGCACGGGAAGTCATTCGTGGGACTTGTTAGCATGCAAACATTGGAGGGTGCACTATGCTTGAGTAGGACAGAGGTCCAGTGTGTGCTACTAGTCTGGCAGCCAATCTCGAGGGCCTGCCAACATGCATGATGATATGGTGCCTTGAGGATTAGACCATGGACGTATGGGAGTCCTTGGTCTGTGACGTGAGCTAATCGGATAATATCGAGTGGGACATGATGGGAGGTGTTGGCACGTCAGCTTGGTGTTGGCTCTTAGCCACACATGCTACTTTGACTTGCGAATGTCGGGGTGAGCATCGGTGTTGGGATTTGCCATGCCATAGTGAGAACCTATGGACAGTGTGAGTGTCTTGGCTACATAGCCTTGATGCATGATTGCACTCATAGATGCTTGAGAGCATGACTCAGCGAGAGTTGTTCGAGAGACGGAAGTGTGCAGAGGCACACGGTCGCGCGAAAAATGTGCCCATTGTTATTCGAATGGTTTGAAGGTTGACCTTGGCTCAGAGGAGTCAAGGTGCCGCATGGGCATTTCCGCTGTCAAAATGTCAGCCCGTGACACATTGCATACGCATCATTTTTGGCTAAGAATCAAGTTTTCATGAATGCATCGCAAAAACATTGCAAAAGAGATGCAATCTTGATTTTTGGGCAAAAGCGATGCAAGCACAAAATCTTAATTTTTAAACACTAAAAAACGATGCAAATGCCATGCTTCTGTGATGCACTCATGAAAACTTAATTTTTGACCAAAACGATACAAATGTGATGCTTCTGCGATGCATTTATGAAGTCTTAATTTTTTTTTACCCAAAAACGATGCAAATGCGATGCATCCACAAAAAACTTGATTTTTTTGGCCCAAAAACGATGCAAATGCAATGTTCTGTGCTAAAGTTTAACGAAAATTTTGGCGAGGTATAACTTTTCGCTTAGATGTTAGTTTTTGTTTTTTTTTCTTTTAATATTTTTTCGAGATCTACACGTTTAGAATATTTAAATCCTTAAATTTTTTATGTAGATTACAAAAATTAATTAATGGTGCATCAATATTTGTGAGTTTCTTTTTTACTCTTTGTTTTCGAATGGTCAGGGTAGGGTAGAGAGAATGAGAAAAGAGAGAAACAAGAGCTTCTAGCCATGAGAAAATAGTAGTGATAGTGGTGGGACTGCCTTGGTAGAGGGAGATAATTTGAGAGAGAGAATGAGAGTCTAATAGAAGGGGCATAATAGTTAAAATTTTATAAAATAGTATATATTTGAGATGTCTGTTAATTTTCTGTTCTGAAATATGATATAATATCAAGTATCCACCGTCAAATTTCCCTTAAAAAAAAAAACTACACCTAAATAAAACAACATAGTTATTACCTTTACAAAACCATAAGGAAAACCTTTCAAAATTAAAACATATAAAGAAAACGGTCACCCATCCTTTTTTCATTCTCTGTTCCGCCCTAACGAGTCCTTACTAGTACTACCAATGACAGTGCTAAACGCTTAAGCCTGAGCTGAGCGTGAGTGAGATCTCTCATCATCCAGTCGGCCAGCCTCCCACCACCCTACTCGCGTGACAGCTTTTTTCAGTAAGCAATACTTGATGAAAACTTGTAGATTTATTCTTTAGACTTTATTGTTATGCTGCTATTTTTTTGGTTTTCGTTTATTATTATTATTATTGATCTCTGAACCTAATGTAGCACGATGATGAAACTGTATGTTGAATGATATGCAATTATTGTTTTTTACCCGAACATCGAGTGTATGTTAAAATGTCTATGTGAGCTTGTGATTATCTCAGATTTTGTTATCCCTAATTTTCCTTTCCTAATATTGTGTTTATTGTGTTTGCGGAGTTTAAATAAACTTCGTTTTTTCAAGGATCTCGTCGAGATCAGTTTGGACTACAATTTGCCCAATTCTGCACTCCCCTCTCCTTTTTCTTTCTGGTCTAATTTTGTGTTTAGGGTACTAAGGTTTATTTGTTTCCCCTTATCCCGATGTTGTGTGTGTGTGTGTTTTTTTCCCAAGTCTTCCTCTACTGTTGTTTAAACTTGTCTATAGTCTTTCTACTAACGGGTTCTTAACTTCTTCAGATGACAAGGCTTTGTAAAACAATCAGCAAATTTTCATGAATCTAGTGAGAGTTACTTCTGCTTTGCAGTGCAGGTTCTTTTACTCAACATTAGCAGCATCTTCTTCAGTTCCATGGATCTCTCCCCTTCAGCTTTCAAAACCCAGTCCCCGAAAACCAGACCCTCCAACCGATCTTGCAACCTTTTCCATAGATGGTCGGAGAAAAACCAAATACATTTCTCACGAAACTGCGATCAACTTGATCATAAATGAGAAAGATCCACAACGTGCATTGGAAATATTCAACACTGTCTCAGAGCAGAATGGTTTCAATCATAACAATGCAACCTATTCAACTATACTTCACAAGCTTGCCATGTCCAAGAAGTTCCAGGCAGTTGATACAATTCTTCGTCAGATGACCTATGAAACTTGCAAAATTCATGAGCCTATATTCCTGACTCTCATGAAGCAATTTTCAAAGTCCTCTTTGGATGAAAAAGTGCTTGAGATATTCTATGCCATCCAACCTATTGTTCGGGAAAAGCCTTCAGTAAAAGCCATCAGTACTTGTCTCAACATCCTAGTTGAAGCGCACCGAGTTGATTTGGCTCGACAGCTTCTCATGCATTCAAGGAAGAATCTTAACTTGAAGCCAAATACTTGCATTTTCAATATATTAGTTAAGCACCATTGCAAGAAAGGGGATATTGACTCTGCCTTTGAGGTTGTGAAAGAAATGAAGGTGGCCAAAATTTCTTATCCTAATCTGATTACATACTCAACTTTGATAAATGGTCTCTGTGAAAGTGGGAAACTTAAAGAAGCAATCCAACTTTTTGAGGAAATGATCTCAAAGGATCAAATCTTGCCTGATGCCCTGACATACAATGTCTTGATTAATGGGTTTTGCCGCAAAGGTGACACTGACAAGGCAAAGAAGATAATGGAGTTCATGAAAAGCAACGGATTCGACCCAAATATATACAACTACTCAGCCATGATAAATGGTTTCTGTAAGAGGAGAAGATTTGTGGAAGCTGAAGAGGTTTTTGATGAGATGAAAAACTTTGGTCTGAAACCTGACAAAATTTGCTATACAACTATGATTAATTGCTTCAGTAGAGTTGGAAGGACAGATAAAGCTATGGACTTGCTGAAAGAGATGAAAGAGAAAAATTGCAGGCCTGATGTAGTAACCTTTAACGTGATACTTGGAGGACTCTGTAGGGAAGCTAAATTTGAGGAATCCCTTGAAATGCTTGAAAAACTTCCTTACGAAGGTGTGTATCTGAACAAGGGAAGTTACAGAATTTTGTTGAATTTCTTATGTCAACAGAATGATCTTAAAAAGGCAACAGACTTGTTGGATTTGATGCTGGGAAGAGGGTTTGTCCCACATTATGCAACTTCAAATGAGTTGCTACTTCGCCTTTGTAATGCAGGAATGGTAGAAGAGGCAGCCATGGCCTTGCTTGGATTGGTAGAACTGGGATTTAAACCTGAGCCTGATTCCTGGGCTTCATTGGTTGAATTGGTTTCTAGAGAAAGAAAGAAGTTGTCTGTGTTTCAACTACTTGACAAGTTAATTTACTAATTAGTTTTCTTAAGATGCATGTAATCGTTACTTATTTTTCCACTTAAATTATTGTTGCAAGATAAATATTCATATGAGATATTGTGAAATTCAATACAAGCTTTAAAACCTTAATTAGTTGTAATCTATTATATTATTCTCTAAAAAATGAGAATAATTTGGCATCTTCATTTGAAAAGACAAAGGGTAATTTCCTTAGGGAAATTTGATTTTTAATGCATAAAGGGGGTCCTATGTCAAAATAATATTAAGCTAAAAAAACATTACATTTTTATCTCAGTATTCCCTTTCATTCCCAAAATGCATTTGACATAAGTTTCCATCTTTTTTCTCCTTCTCTATCTCTCACGTTTTCTCTCTCTATCTCTCTGAGTTCTCATACACAAAGGCAGCCACCATTATATTAATCTATACTAATTTTCAAGCTCATTTTGGATTTTGGATCTAGGAGCAAGTTGTGAATCCTTTCGAGCTAAGAAACTTCATTTTGGATTCCCTTTCGGATCTAGGGGAAAAATTCGTATTGCTAAATATATATTTGTTATATGTAGCGAGAAAACTTGTTTATCTACATTGCTTGTGCTATTTTGAATAGATCTGTGTATGCATTCATGTTTTATTGTAATTTTTCGAAATGAATTTACGTTCCTTTCTGGGTTTTTCGTCTGCCTCGATGATTTTCAATGAAACTCGAAATGCCTCGATGGATTGCATGAATAGAGGCTTGATGATGCTCGATAGACCATGATGTGCCTCGATAGTGTTAGGATTTTAACACCTCGATGGTCCTCGATAAAACTCTCGTACGTTTATGTCCATTGGCTACCTTGATATGCCTCGATGGACCTCAATAGAAGCATAAGAATTACATTGGATTGTCTGCCTCGATTGCACTCGATAGTTGGACCTCAATAGGTCTCGACAGATCTTGATAGAAATCGATTTTTGCTGCTTTATGTTATAGTTTTAATTTTTGACCTATTTTTTTTTTATACAAATTGGACTATTTCCAGATTTGTTGCATTCAACGGTGTTTGGGAATTGGAAAATAGGGATTGAGCTTTTATCATATTATTTTATGTAGTTTACAATTATACCACAAAATTCAATATGATTAAATTAATTTTCAATAAAATATTAATTTCACAAAATTATCAATATAATTTTATTGCCATTAAATATTATTTCATAAATAATATTTTACATATTATTTCTCAAATAATATTAATTCGTGAGATTACAAAAAATACATTATTATTTTTAATTATTTCCTTTCAATACCAAAATCCTACCTCTGTGTTATCGAGCTAGTACGAGTACAGTATACCAAAAAATATATGCTTAGCTCTCTTATATATGGCTTCTCTGTTCTCTTGAGTTGACAACCACTCCGCTGTTGTCACAGTAGAGTATGATTGGTTTATCCATATCTGGAACAATTTTCAAATCACCCATAAACTTCCTAAGCCATACAACCTCCTTAGCTGCTTCACTTGCAACTACGTATTCTGCTTCCATGGTGGAGTCTGCAATACAAGTTTGCTTTATACTTCTCCTTATAATTTTTCCACCCCCAAGTGTGAAATCAGATCCAGACGTAGATTTTTAGGAATCTTTGTCGGATTGGAAGTCAGAATCTATATAATTAATTGGAATCAAATTCTCTCTGAAATATACTAGCATATAGTCTTTTGTTCTCCTAAGATACTTGAGAATATGTTTGATTGTTGTCCAGTGATCGAATCCTGCATTTGACTGGTACCCACTGACTATACCCATAACATAGCAAATGTCAGGTCTGATTATGCTTGCATATTTGTATTGCGAAAGCATAGGGTATTCATCTCATTTCCTCTTCCTCTTGGGGTGTCTTAGGACATTGATTCTTGGAGAGGTGAACATCATGAAGAGATGTGAGGTTTCCCTTCTTGGAGTTCTGCATCGCATACTTTGCAAGTATTTTATCTATATAAGATGCTTGACACAATGCCAACAACTTCTTCTTGCGGTCACAAATTAATTGTATCCAAAGAACGTAGCTTGCCTCTCCCAAATCTTTCATTTGGAATTGGTTGGCTAGCCAGACTTTTACGTTAGATAATTTATTCACATCATTCCTAATGAGTAATATATCATCTATGTATAATACTAGTGTTATCCCCATTTCCGGCCTTAGGCCCGGGACGGTGGTCCAGGCCCATTAACTGGGCAATTGGGGTTGGGCCCAGCCCAGGTCCGCTTGGCAGGGAATGATCGGCATCGATGGCCCAAGTGTGGGTCCAGACCCGGACGGTGTCCAGGAAGGATGATCCAGGACGATAATCCGGGAGACGTACAGTTGTTTGGGGTTACGGTCGGAATGTATGCAAACAGTCCCGGAGCCTGGTAAACGATCCGGGCCCTATGGAGATGATCCGGGCCTACGGTAAACGAAGAGGGATAGAGGTAAGAAAACCCGGGTCAAGTCCTCAGGGTTGGCAGGATAAAGCATCCGCAACCCTGAATCCGCCCCATGACTCGTGGGGGTTCTCCCCACTTTTCACCTGCGGAAAAGGCCACATCGGGATTGCACGCCGCTAGTTCAGACCTGTGCTGCCACTACACTGACTGATTTTGTCCCCTGAATTTGCTTCATAACTCGGAATGCCCAGACCAAAAGCCCCATTTTGTCGGGTGAAATATATGCTTTGGGCAGCCCCAGTGGGCTTTGATCATTCTTTGTCTTTTATATTTTTATCCTTTGTATTGGGCTTCCGATAGAGAAGCAAGTGGTATTTATATCCTTGTTGGGCCCGGGTCAGCCCAGCCCAAGCCCAGTGCCCCTGTGAGCTTATAAATACAGGTGACAGAGCACTGGAGAAAGGATCTCTTTTTTGGCTGGTATACAGTTACTCTGCTAAAACATAGAGAGAAACTCCATTGTTATAGACTTTCCAAGCTCTAATACAACTATCTCGTGGACTAAGGCTCATGAACGCCCCAACCACGTAAAAATCTTGTTTATATCTTCCAAATCCCTTATCCTTAATCTCGCTTATTTTTTATTAATACCGTTTCCGAAAATCTCGGTAAACAACTAGAAAGATCACTTCGTCCTTGTCAATTTGCTTGTATACATAAGGATCATTGACATTTTGATCAAAACCATAAGATTTAACAACTTGGTCAAATCTTATGTTCCATAATCTCGACGCTTGTTGAAGTCCATAAATGGACCTTTGCAGTTTGCAAACATTTTTCTCTTGGCCTTTTTCTACGAAACCCTCTGGTTGTACCATAAAGATACTTTCATCGAGGTGGCTATTTAGAAAATTCGTTTTGACGTCCATTTTCCAAATCTCTTAGTAAAAATGATTTGCAATGGATAAGAGGATCCCTCACATATAGCTCTGTATGCTGATCCACAGTATAGTTTGTCCTCAACGGCAGAAAATGAGCTGACTTGGTATATTTGTCTACTATCACCCATACCGAGTCATGTTGCCCCACTGTCCTAGCAAGCATCCTACAAAGTCCATAGTAATATCTTCCAATTTCCACTCGAGAATAGCTAAAGGCTGTAACAACCCCACTGGGTGCTGGTGTTCAACCTTCACCTACTGACAGGTAAGCCACTTTGCCACATAGCTGACCACGTCCTTCTTCATGCTAGGCCACCAATACAATGACCTTAGATCCTGATACATCTTCATGGTGCCTGCATGTAACGAATATGGTGTGGTATGAGATTTAACAAGGATCTATCACCTGATACGCATGTCCATTGGAACAAAAATCTTATCCTTGTATCTCAACAAACCCATCTCTGTAATGGAATAGTCCTTAGCTACTCCAGCTAGGTCATCTTCTCTAAACTTCATCAACTGTGAATCCCTCATCTGACCCTTCTTTATCCTCTCCAAGAGAGTGGACTGCAAAGTAATATTTTTCAAGCGTCCCACTACCAACTCTATCTTTGCTCTAGTCATGTCTTCTGTAAATTTCTTCGATATTTGCTTCGAACTGAACAACTATCTTGGGCTCGTATGCTATTGTTTTGTGAGGAAAAGCGTGTAGTGTACGCTTATTTACCTGCAGATGTTGAGATAGTGGCTAAAATAGGTGGATTTCACGACATTTTTTGTGTTTTAAGTTTAAATGAAGAAAAATTTAGGCTAAAAGTTATGGGTTTCTTACCTCAAAACTGAGTAGCTTATGAGTCACACTTCTTGGGAAGTTTTGCCTTAAACCACTTCCCAAAACTAGGATTCTGACACGCGGTTTCCGAGGTGACAGTGCTCTCCAAGATTAAGGGTGCATGGCTTAGGGGCACACATGGATCCACGCACATGGATTTTAAACTCCCTCTAGCTTGTAAGGACTCCAACTCGCGAAACATGTCCCTTTAAACCTTAGGTTGGGTTCTCCTAAGACCCTCTTCTAGTTACTAAACACAACCAACTCTCTTGACTTTCATGGTCCTTATCCATAATTATATCGTGAGGTCACCACTAACAGTTAGCACTACTTTGTGCCCAACCGAGCTTAATTAATTAAAAAATGAACTAACAAAAGAACAAGAATGTAGTTGGCTATCCTTCCCATAGCTGGCAGGTCTCGGAGATCCCCATTCCCCACTTTGTACAAGTGGTGGAGAGGGAGGTTGATGTTAATGCAAATAGTTTCTATGAGGCCGAGAGAATAGTCTCTAGAATAATTTCCATGCCATTGGTAAATAAAATAATGAGGGGCCATGGAATCTAGATGGACTCGAAGTTCCCGTCTTGCGCTCGAAGGTGAGAGGAGCTTTGTGTTGGGAAACTCATGCAGGATCTTTATTTATTTTCATGTAGATCTAATATGAAACAATTTAATATGAGATAACCTAGAACATGTTTCTAAAATTGAATTCAAAGAGAAATAATGATAAGAATACTTATAGTATACGCAGCGGAATGAATGAGTCCTTCCTTCAGTTTCTCTAACCCTTGTATCCATTCTGTCGCAGAGTATTATTAAGAAACTGAACCGATCTTCTATTATCTTCACAGTCTTCCAAAGTATCTTTAGAATCACCTAGACTAGAGTGGGTAATTCTCAACACATGAGATAGCTACAGAGAGAAGAAGAGAAAATAACATAGAGGCTTAGAAAAGGGCTTGTGTTTAGAGAGAATCTAAAAACTATCAGAAAATCTGACTTCCGACTTGTCAAAACTTATGTTTTCAACTCTCTCTTAGCACTTCTTTTATAGACTAATTTATGTCATTTATTTAATTAAAAAATAAATAAAATAATAGCCAATTTGAAGCCCTAGGTCGAAATTATCATGGACTTTAGGCCCGTGAAATTTCCCATTTGATTATAAACCCACTGGACTTAAAATCAAGGCCTGTATTATTTTCTATTGATTTAATTGATTAAATAATTATTTAAATCATTTATAAAATTAATTATTTATAATTTGAACCTTGATTTAAAATTATTTATTAATTCAGATACCAATTTATCTTAATTAATAAATCTGCCATAATTTCTCTTTTATTCTCTAAATTACATAACTCTGTGAAACTATCCAAAATTGACCTGGTCAACTTTGATAATTCTAATTGATATTTAAATCAATTAATTGAGACTATCTAGATGATTTTATCCAAGGTACACTGGGGACCATGGGCCTATGAAATCAAGCCCCCAATAAGTTATCATAAATCTAACAAATAAATTTACTAATTTATTAATTCCTCGTGACTCCACTTAAGACTTGGAATTGCACTCTTGAATTCATAGAACGCTATATAACAAATATAGATGCACTATTAATTGTCCATTTTTACAACCATAACTGTCACTCAATCCTCTATAGACGTTCTACAATGAGATAGGACTAAAATACTGTTTTACCTCTCATTGTATTTTATCCTTAAAACACTTAGTTCCTTGTAAATGATATTTCAGTAAACTAATTTAATTTCTTAAATGAGATCTCTATCATTTACCACCTTGAACCAAACTAAAAGGAAACCATCGTTTCACTTGTTCTTTAGAAGCTATAGATGTTCATATCCATGATTAACACTCCCACTCAATTATACTGCCGAGTTCCCAAGATGTAAGTATGGGCTAGTCCGTAGGGTAAGCTGGTAATGAACAAGTCAAAGAACTCAAATAATACAATCAGTTAGAATACTAACCACTAAGAATTGAGATTGCATTAACCTATGGTCAACTATATGATATGACTAGAATAGATAATAACGGTATGTTTACTTATCCTATCTACTGTCAATATCGGTCCAATCTGATGTAACAAATACATTTGATCTTATCTACTTTGCTAATGTTCTAGAAAGAACATAACGCTGCGATGTGTAAGTAGATTATATCGTAGAATGGGAAGTTAGTGTAAATCCTGTGCACTGACTAATCTTAGGAGTAACTTATTTTGGATAGATAATCATATTTATATTACACTGTTATTATGTCACTATAAATGCGATTAGCTATATGCTCAGGATTTAATAGAAGTTTATATTAAATAAATAATCATGAAAATAAAACATGTGAGCAAAGTGATTGACCAAGTCAAAATTTGATTTCTATTCTTTTATTGACAATAGAATGAGATTACGAAGAAATTGGGTTTTAATTCAGGCCTAAAACCCCAACACTTTGTCCCCATGGAGGACAATTTTGGGGCTTGGAGCTTCGCCTCCCGCTGAGCTTGTACTTCAAGGACTTCCTTACTTTTGTGAAGTTAGCTTCATTCCAACTCCCCCAACACTCATCGCCTCTTAGCATGCCTTAAATAATTGTTTCTTAAGAATAAGTGGGAGGCCCCCACCCCAGAGGACATCCTTTTTTTTTTTTTTTTTGTCTTAAGGCCAGCCCTAACACCAAAACTGAAGGTGATGGTGTCTACTACCTTATCCAGTTCCCCAAGACCGCCAACATCATTGATCTCCCCTGCCATCCAAATGACTTGGGGGGCCAGTTCTTCATGTCAGTTGGATTTAGGACCTGTGACTATCGATATTTCAACCGACATTATAAGTGTCTTTTCCTTGATTTCTTATTGTAGATTTTGTAAATGTTTGTCTTCCTTACAATATTTTCTTATTTTGACCACGTTACTTGTTTTTGCAGCCATTTACTAGAGGTCTGAGGCCTCTGTTGTTCACAAGAACTAGTATCAGACCCTCGCTTATGCTCCTGCCACATAAAAAGAGTGGTGAGCAGTTGTAACGGAGCATGTTGACATGCAGGCTCAAAAAGGAAGGACAATCTTTGATACTCCAATCTCGAGGTCTTCCTAAGAAGAGGCCCCTAGCCGTTATAGAAGAGGTCGAGGATGAGAGGAGGTCGCGCAATTGGTGCATAGAAGCCCTTCTTAGGGCGATATAGATAGTAGCCCAGGTCGACCAGAGTCAGAGGAACAATCGACACCTCTAGCCAAGGTATCAATGATAACAATATTTGTTATATTATTTTATAATATAATGTAAAATTATATTATATTATAATATAATATTTTAGATTAAATAAATGTGACAAAGAGTGTCACATATTGTAACATATAATAGAGAGTTACAATATTTAGATATATGAGATATATCCAAATAATGTAACATATTTGGTGTTACAAATTTGTAACTTCCAAATATTACCCTTTATTGTGTAAATTGTTGTTACACAATATTGAGATGAATTTCATAAAGCCATATGTGATATGGCTATTAGAGATATGATTTTAACCCCAATAATGTATTTTGGGAGTTACAAAATCATTTGGGAGGGTTTGGAACCGTTTGGAAAAACAACACATTTTTAAGTGCTGAAATTGGTCGGTGGCCACGGCCACTGAATGTTGGTGGCCGCCGCCTGTGGGATAGAGACTAGTGGCCACGGCCACTAATGTCTCTGGCCGCGGCCACAGGCCAAAAGCTGACCAATTTTTCATTTTTTTCAATCTTTGTTGAATGGCTCAAAAAACCCAAATAACTCTCAAATCTCTTTTTTAATTCCATATTAATCCAATTAAACATTGGTAACAGCCATGGGGGTTGGTGGAATTTGAAATTCAAAGGGTGTCTCTAAACTCTATAAATAGGAGCCTATAGCTCACTTGTAAGACACAACATTTCTATCCATTAGAGCACTTGGCTAGAAACACCTTGAGGCTTGATAATTCCATAAAGCTTTTCCAATATCTGAGAGAGATCCCTTAGTGCTTGAGTTAGGGGGAAATAAGTTTTTGGACAAAGGTTTTAAACCTTGTTCAAGTTGGTGATCCCCAACCCTTTTCACTTAGGTTGTGTAAGTGAGAGTTTCTTGTATTTTTGTTCTTCTTTCTATTGTATTGATTTCTTCTTATTCTCTTGTTCCTATTACTTGTATTTCTTGTTCAAGAGTTGTAATCTTTTCTTTTCTTTTGTTTTCAAACACTTTACCTTATTTGTAACCTTTTTCTTAGAGTTGTATTTTACTATTCTCTTCTTATTCATCATCTTCTTCATTCCCTTTGTTTATTTGTAATTTTCAGTTATAGAGTTGTAACACTTTATTTAATCAATCCTTGTCTATTGTAATATTTTGCATAGAGTTGTAATATTATTATCAATTTCCATTGAGGAAAAACATTTTTTCCTAACATTCAAAAGCTTATCCCTTTTTGTTTCAATGGAAGGGGAGACAATCAAGATCATGAACCAAGACCTAGTGAGATTGGATAGGTTTGATGGATCCAATTTTACTAGGTGGCAAGACAAGGTGAGGTTTCTTCTAACCACTCTCAAAATCGCCTACATCCTTGAGTCTTCCTTGGCACCTTTAGCCGAGCCCTCCGACAAAGACACTCCCGAGGAGGTGGAGAAGAGAAGGAAGATGGAGGAGGACAATCTCCTTTGTAGGGGTCATATCCTCAATGCCCTATCCGATAGGCTCTATGACCTCTACACCGAGACCAAATCAGCCAAGGAGATATGGGATGCACTTGAGAAAAAGTTTAAGGCGGAAGAGGAAGGTACCAAAAAGTTTTTGATATCTTAATACTTCGATTTCAAATTTTTTGGTGATAAACCTATTCTTCCTCAAATTCATGAATTGCAAATTATTGTTAATAAATTGAAAGTGTTAAAGATTGAGCTTCCTGAGGCCTTTCAAGTTGGTGCTATAGTGGCTAAATTACCACCAACTTGGAAGAGCTATAGGAAAAGAATCCTTCATAAAAATGAGGATTATTCTTTGGAGGAGATCCAAAAGCATATTCGAATCGAAGAGGAATCGATATGTAGAGATAAACTTGTGGAGGGGTCTAATGGAGAGACTTCCAAAGAAAATGCGGTGTCACAACCAAAACATCCCAAAAACAAAGGGAAAAAGGGTAATGAGAAACCTTTGGGTCCAAAAACCAACCCAAACAAGTTTAAGGACGAGAAAGGTCCTTGCTTTGTGTGTGGGAAAAAGGGTCACTATGCTTGAGAGTGTAGGCATAGAAAAGACCAACAGGGACCTAAGGTGAACGCAACTCAAGAGGAAAACATAGTTGCTACCCTTAGTGAGGTGAATGCGGTCCAAGGCAAGGTGAAAGGGTGGTGGTATGATACATGTGCTACCGTCCATGTCACCTATGACAAATCATTGATCAAGACCTTTGAAGAGTCAAATGGCAACCATGAGATACAAATGGGCAATGAGGGCAAATCCAAGGAACTTGACAAAGGTACTATTGATGTCTACTTCACCTCAGGCAAGAAAGTTACATTAATGAATGTACTTTATGTTCCCGAAATGAGTAGAAACTTGGTAAGTGGCGATTTGCTTGGCAAGCCCGGCATTAAAGCCGTTTTTGAGTCCGATAAACTTATACTTACCAAATCAAATGTATTCTTGGGAAAAGGGTACTCTTGTGAGGTAATGGTTAAATTGTGCACCAATGATGTAACTTTCAATGTTATCAATAAAAATGCTAATTCCGCCTATATTGTTGAGTATGATTCTTTATTTTTGTGGCATCTTAGACTATCGCATATAGGTTTTTCAACCATGAAAAGAGTAGTAAAATGTGGTATGATTGCATGCAATATTAAAAACTATGGTAAATGTGAAACATGTGTTAAGGCTAAAATGATTAAGAAACCATTTCCTAGTGTAGAAAGATCATCTAATTTACTAGATTTAATCCATAGTGATCTTTGTGAATTAAATGGTGTTTTAACTAGAGGCCCTGACCCGCCAGTTGGTCGGGCATGTCAACCAACTTTCCATTAGGGAGATGGAGAAGACTGAGGGAGAAACTCTTGAGGTCGTGATGGAGTCTACCTTGGGGATGGTGCTGATCGTAAGTTTCCTTATTCAAGTTTTCTTCAGGCTATCCTATATATTTCCATGACCTAACCCTTTGGCTATTTTAAATGACAGTCATACTTTGCCATGATCCAAGCAAGGGATAGGATCCTCTCCATCGTTATTGATGCAAGGCGATTTTCCATGGAGCTAGAATAGATCAGGGACCAGTGCAAGCAAACCGAGGATGCCACCTCTCGAGAGTTGGAACTAGCTCCCGAGCAGGCTCGTGAGAAAGCTCGTGAAAGGATCCAACAACTTGAAGTGGACCTTGAGACATCCCAGTCCAATGAGAAGATTTCTAAGGTGCAAGCCTTAGAGCTAATCAAGGACTGTGACCCGTTCTAGGAGAAGATTAGCAAGTTTTAATACAATATCGATGAGCTCCACCCAAAGGTATTGTGGAGGAGATGTTCTACAAAGTATGGTGCTTCAACTAGGAAGGCTACTTATCTTTCCTGGATGCCGAGATGTGGGGGAAGTACTATGTTGAATTTCAAGATCGAGTTGGGAAAGAGCCTTTGGAAATGGTGGATACGAGCTCGGGAGCTGGTGGAGATGGAGGGGAGGATGAGGTCTCTTCTCTTGCGCAAGTTACTGGAGCTCATAGTTGAGAACACTTTATTTGTTGTTGCTTTTTGTTGGCCATGCCTTTCATCCCATGTAATTAGGCCTTTTAGGTCGATACAATTTGCCTAGATGGCTTTGTTCAAGGTTATTTATCCTCGTTCTAAATTTACTTGACTCTAATCTTTATATTTTCCCAATCTATTATTGTTTTCTAAACTGTTAAATTTTTATACACATGCATAGTTATAGGGAGTTATTTTAGATCCAGGTAGTTTTAGAATTTCATGCTTGATAGCTGACCAATTGATTTTTAGGTCGTGAACCTAGTTATATCCAGGATTTTAATTTTATAATAGCACACCTATTAGTATTTAGGCATCGTACCTGGTTTAGTCTAGTTTTTTTTCTTTCTCTTTTTGCTTCGAATTTTCTTGCTTAACTTAGTTAATATTCAGAATTGTTTTCCAAATTATAAGTTACAAAATTTTTCAAAGAACATATTGTCAAGAGTATATGCCCCCAAGCGATAAGAATTAATGAATATCCTTAGGTCACTTTTACATAGTATTAATACACATATTAAGAAGAATTAGGTACCGTGTTTAAACTACGCAACAACAATTATTTTATTAAATTAAAGGAAAATTAAAAGAAAAATCTTTTATGAATAGGCCTTTCAATTTAGACTGAACTCGAAATAGACCCAATTATTGATTATACTTCTTCAAATGCAAAGCACTCCAAGTTTGTGGAACTGCTTCTCCACATAATCGGGCTAATCTGAAAGTACCTTCGCAACATCTCTATAATATGATACGGTCCTTCCCAGTTTGGATCAAGGACGCCATCTTTAGGGTATTTATTTATTGAGAATACTCTTCTAATCACTAAATCTCCAAACTCTAATTTTCTCTCTTTGAATTTTGAATTAAAATATCGACTTACCTTCAGTTTGTAATGAGACAGCTGGATCTGTGATTCTTCTTGTTGGCCCTCAATCAGGTCCAGACATGCTTGTAGTAAGCCGTGATTCTACTTCTAGTTAAAATTCATCTGTCTATGCGAGGCCATTAAGGTTTTGATCGGGAGCATTGCTTCGCTTCCGAAGGTTAGTGAGAATGGTGTGTGTGCCCAGTAGGGGTGCGGTGAAAAGTTTAGTACGCCCAAAGCACTTGTGGGTGTTTTTCAGGCCATAATCATTTAGCATGTTCTATCCTCTTTTTCAGCTCATCTTGAGGGTCTTATTCACTGCCTCGACCTGCCTGTTAGCTTGAGGATACGCTACTTAAGAGAAACTCTTAATTACTCTGTATCTTTTACAAAAAAATTTGTGAACATGTCTCTTTCTAATGGGGTCCCATTGTCTGATACGATCTTCCTTGGGAGCCCAAAATAACAAATTATGTTCTTTATGATAAAATCGAGTACTCACTTCGAGGTTATTGTTGCTAATGGTTCTGATTCAGCCCACATTATGAAATAGTCAATGATGACCAAAGCATAGCAAACTCCTCATTTCCCTGTCAGTAGTGACCCAATTAAATCTATCACCCAGATGGAAAATGGCCAGGGTGAGGAAATCATGGTTAGCTCGACAGGTGCAACTCGAGCTATCGTCAAAAAACTCTGACACTTGTCACATTTTTGAACATACGAGGTCGAGTCATTCTTTAGGGTAGGCTAGAAATATCACTGCCTCAATATCTTTAAATCCAAACTTTTCCCCCCGGTGTGGTCTCTACAAAATCCCTCATGGGCCTATATACTTGGGCTTCTAACTTGAGCCTCTTCTGGAAGAACACACCTGAGCAGTGGCATGGAATGACCTCACCTATAAAGAATTCTCTCGACCAAAACATACCTTGGGATCTAGCACAACAACTTTCGTGCGTCCTTACGATCCTAGGGCAGTTTTTCTGTGGTGAAGTATTCCATGAATGGAGTTATCCAGGTCAACCTTTCTCGGATCAACTTGATTTTCTTCGGCACTATATCTATGCTGGGCTTGTCAAGGAACTTAACCAGGACTACGTTCCACATGTTCACCTCTCTATTTGTGGCAAGTTAAGCAAGGGCATCCACATTTGTGTTATGCTCGCACAGGACCTGCTCTATGGAGTAAAACTCAAATTCTGATAGTTCACATTTTACCTTGGCCAAATATGCAACCATTCTGATCCCACAAGCTTGATACTCCCCCAACACTTGGTTTACCATGAGCTGAAAATCGTTAAAGCACTAGATGGCCTTTGCTCTCAATTATTCGCCAATCCGAATTCTAGCCAGCAATGCCTCATCATTGGAGGCGCCAAATATTAATCTCAGAGTTGTGTGAAAGTGATGTCCCTCAGGCAAGATCAGAATTACTCCAGCTCCTGACCCGTGCTCGTTTGAAGATTTGTCGACGAAAAGTTTCCACAACTCTTGTACAGGTTCCTTCATAGGCTCTTCCTGAAAAACGGGTGCACTCGACCAAAAAATAGACAAGGGCCTACCCTTTTTGTAGTTGCTCGTGGTTTATACAAAATCTCAAACTGGCTAAGTTTGATGGCCCACTTTAGTAAGCGTCCTGGTTCTTCAGGCTTTTGCAAAATCTACCTTAAAGGTTGATTAGTTAGGACATATATTGCGTGGGACTGAAAATAAGGCCTAAGCTTCCTCGAAGCAAAGACCAGAAAAAATGAGAGTTTCTCGATCAGAGGATATTAGGACTCAACTCCCAGAAGCCTCTTACTGGTGTAATATACTAGCTTCAGAGTTTGATCTTCCTCTCAAACTAAAACAACACTGGCCACGTTCTCAGTTACCGCCAAATAGAGATATAAAGCCTCCCCAATGACGAGCTTTGATAGGATGGGGGGGTTTAGCTAGTTGCTTCTTCAGATCTTGAAATGGCTGCTCGCATTCTTTAGTCTATTCGACCTGTCTATTTCCCCTTAGAAAATTGTTGAAGGGGAGACACTTGTCAGTTGATTTTGACATAAACCGGTTGAGGGCGGTGATATTTCCAGTTAATCTTTGAACCTCTTTTCGCAACCTACGCAATGGCATATCCAACAACAATCTGATTTTGTCAGGATTAGCTTCAATCCCCCGTGCATTAGCGATGAAGCCTAGGAACTTCCTCGATGAAATCCCAAAGGTACAGTTATGAGGATTCAACTTCATGTTGCACTTTCATAGTATAGGAAAACATTCATCTAGGTCGGACACATGGTCGTCAGCAGACTTTGACTTGAGGAGCTTGTCATCAAAACCTCCATGTTTTTCCTGATCTGGTCAACAAACATCTTATTTACCAGCCTCTGGTAAGTAGCTTCAGCATTTTTCAGCCCAAATGGCATTACGATATAGTAATACACATTATGCTCGGTCATAAAACTAGTATGCTCTTGGTCTGCAGGGTTCATCGCGATCTGGTTATATCTAGAATATGATTCCATGACAGATAAGAGCTTGTGACCAGTTGTAGCATCTATGAGCTGATCAATTCTCGGCAGAGAAAAATAATTCCTTAGGCAGGCCTTGTTCAGATCAAAGAAATCGACGTAGGTCCTCCATTTTTCATTAGGTTTTGGAACCGAAACGGGGTTGGCTACCCATGTTGGATATTTTGCCTCCTCGATGAATCCGTACTTTAAGAGGCGAGCTATTACTTTTTCAAGAGCCTCCCCTCTTTCTTTTCCCAACAACCTTCTTTTCTAGTTCTTGGCGGGTATGTTCTTGTCCAGATTCAGTGTATGCATGATGCCATTAGGTCTAATTCCCACCGTATCGGTATGTGACCAAGCAAAGACAACAAGGTTGTTCCTCAGAAACTCTATCATATTTTTTTCTGTTCAATACTAAGGTTTTCCCCAACATTTACAGCCTTTGAAGTTGCTTCTTGATCAAGAATTACCTCTTCAAGCTACTCCAAGGCTTGGAGCTCAAATCAATCTTCACTTATTCGTGGGTCAATTTCTTCTTAATGGATGACCTCAGCTTCCACCATTTGAGGTTCTCCTGCCTCCTCAATGACTACCATTGCCTGAGTCTCCTTGGTTTCCTCAATTATTACCATGGCCTGCTGCCCAGGTTGCGATCTTCCCTTCATAGAAATGCTATATCATTCTTTGGCAGCGAAGTGTTGGGGTTTTATATCCTAATTAAAACCCAATTTCTTTGAAATATAATTTTATTATCAATAAAAGAATAGAAATCAAATTTTTACTTGGTCAATTACTTTGCTCACATGTTTTATTTTCATGATTATTTGTTTAATATAAACTTCTATTAAATCCTGAGCATATAGCTAATCGTATTTATAGTGGCATAATAACAGTGTAATATAAATATGATTATATGTTCAAAATAAGTTACTCCTAAGAATAGTTAGTGCACAAGATTTACACTAACTTCCCAATCTACGATATAATCTACTTACACATCGCAGTGTTATGTTCTTTCCAGAACATTAGCAAAGTAGATAAGATCAAATGTATAGTTACATCAGACAGGAACGACATTGACAGTAGATAAGATAAGAAAACATACCGTTATTATCTATTCTAGTCATATCATATATTTGACCATAAGTCAATTCAATCTCAATTCTGAGTGATTAGTATTCTAACTGATTGTATTATTTGAGTTCTTTGACTTGTTCATTACCAGCTTACTCGACGGACTAGCCCATACTTACATCTTGGGAACTCGGTAGTATAATTGAGTGGGAGTGTTAATCATAAATATGAACATCTATAGCTTCAAATGAAGAAGTAAAATGATGGTTTCCTTTTAGTTTGGTTCAAGGTGCTAGATGATAGAGATTTCTTTTTAGTAATTAATATTAGTTTGTTGAAATGTCATTTATAAGGAACTAAGTGTTTTAAGGATAAAATACAATGAGGGGTATAACAGTATTTTAGTCCCATCTCATTGTAGACCATCTATAGGGGATTGAGTGATAATTATGGTTATAACAATGGATAATTAATAACATATCTATATTTCTTATAGAGCATTCTATGAATTCAAGAGTGCAATTATGAGTCTTTAGTGGGATTACGAGGAATTAATAAGTTAGGAAATTTATTTGTTAAATTTATGATAACTTATTGGAGCTTGATTTCATAGGCCAATGGCCCCCAATGTACCTTGGATAAAATCATCTAGATAGTCTCAATTAATTAATTTAATTTTCAATTAGAATTATCAAAGTTGACCAGGTCAATTTCAGATAGTTTCAAAGAGTTATACAATTTAGAGAAGAAAAGAGATTTTAGGGCAGATTTATTAATTAAGACAAATTGGTGTCTAAATTAATAAATAAGTTTAAATCAAGGTTCAAATTATAAATAATTAATTTGATAAAGGATATAAATACTTATTTATTTCATTAAATCAAGAGAAAATAATACAGGCCTTGACTTTAAGTCCAATGGGCTTATAATTAAATGGGAAATTTCACGAGCCTAAAGCCCATGAGATTTTCGACCTAATGGGTGATGTTACCTATTATTTTATTGATTTTTTAATTAACATAATTGAATTAATTGAGTCTATAAACGGAATGCTAAGTGAGAGTTGAAAACACATGTTTAGATGACAGAAAGACTATCTGACATAAAATCAAAAGATCTATTCTTGATGCTCTAGGTTTTAGATTCTCCAAAAAGCATAAGTCCTTTTCTAAGCCTCAATATTCTCTTCTCTTCTTCTTCTCTTTGTATCTAGCTCATGTGTTGAGAATTTCCAACTCTAGTCTAGGTGATTCTAAGGATACTTTGGAAGGTTGTGAAGAAAATTGATGATCGGTTCAGTTTCTTGGTGATACCCTGCGACAAAAAGCATACAAGGGTTAGAGAAACTGAAAGAAAGACTAATACATTCTGATGTGTATAATTAAGTGTTCTTATCATTATCTCTGTTTAAATTCAATTGTAGAAGCATATTCTAGGTTGTCTTATATTAATGTGTTTAATATATGATTCACATGAAAATAATTAAGATCCTGTATAAGTTTTCCCAACAGTGAGATGATCCCCTCTTACCGTACATATCCCAACAGGCGAAGCAAATTTCTAGGCCAAATGATGAACAAAAGTTATGGCCTTGAACACTATCAAAGTTGGTCACCCTAGAATGGCATTGTAGGCAGTTGGAAAATCTATGACAATGAACTTAAGCATCTTTGCCATAGTTCGAGTTTCATCACCAATGGCTACCACGGGCTCGATCGTCCCAATGGCTGCTAGTCCTTCTCCTGAGAACTCATATAGAGTAGTGGAGGAGGCCTCCAAATATATCACTGATAGACCCATCTTTTCTAGGGTGGACCTGAATAGCATGTTCACGGAGCTCCCATTATCAATTAGGATTATTTGAACTATCTTGTTCACGAGCTGAATGGTTATGACTAGCTGATCATTGTGTGGGAATTGGACATGGCTTGTGTCTTCTTCCATAAAAATGATGGGTTGTTTGTCCATTTTCAGCTGCTTTGATAAGCGTTGCTCGAGATTGAATACTGCACCATCATGGGTCTTTAGCTCCTAGATGTATCTTTTCTGGGCCTCATTACTCATACCGGCCAAATGGGGTCCACTCGTGATTGTAGCGATATCCCTTCCTTCGACAGGAATAGGGATGAGTTGATTTTCTTGAGCTGGAAGATTTCCCTGAGCTGGTCGTGAATTCTGTGCGGCCTGCTGGTTAGGAGCTACCCGATTTCAGGCGTATTGTGCTAACGGTCCATCCCGAATGTCAGTTTCGATCACATCTTTCAGTTAGCAACAATCGTTGGTTTTATGGCCAATGTCATTATGGTAATGACAGAACTTGGCTGGGTCTCTTTTAGCTTATTTATTCTTCACAGGGTCTGGCTTTTTCCATGAAAGGCGAGCGAATTTACTAGATATATGTTCTCCCATGTATCTTTTAGGTTGGTTTATGCGGTGAATACAAAGGCATACTTTTCCACAACCTTGTTCTGTTGGAAAAAAAATTAGAGTGTGCAGCGAAATGGCATTGTGGGCCCAGTTGATAACCAACAAATTTTTTTCCACCTCTCATATAAACAGTTTATATGTTCAAGAATACATACAGGAACCATTAATATGCAATATCATTAATCATGCAATATATATATACACATACTTATATATTATATGCACATGTATACAAATATTGAAGAACATAAATATTTACCTCTTGAAGCCTATCAAGTGTCCTTGAGTCTTTTCGTATAAATAACGAACTTCCTATCCAACGCTTTGAGTACTAAGACCACGATCTTTCTCTACACCTCAAGATGTGGGTGGACACATAGAGAACAAGGGTTTGTAATTTAGAAATCACAAGTTTATCTCAACTCATGAGTACTTGGATTATGGATTGAGAAAGGTTGAAATAATAAGAGAAGAATATGAAGAATTTCTTGTCTGACAATTTTCTGCAACTCTACTGAATCACCATTCTTTTTCTCTTATTATCAAATAATATATATAGATTATATATTACATTATTATTCATAATAATAATATATTGATACAACAATAATGATGGTAGGAATTGATTTAGGTAATATCTAACTTACAAAATTTGAAAAAAACTATGTTCAAATTATTAATGAGTTAAATAAATAAAATTAAAACAATAGTGATACTTTATCAGTATCATATACATGCATGGCACAATCCTTGGACTGTGTCATACATGTAGCACTATTCCCTTTCAGAAATACCCCAAGGACTACAAATCGATATATCCAAATTTGATTTGGATATAGTAGTGAGAAGATTGACAAAGTTATCTGTGCAACCCATGATCATGGAAGTGATCCAAGGGGGACAGCTCGCATATCCGTGGATCCAACGACTGGTGCATGAGACTATGAAAGACATGCGGACAGGGTTTCACATCTAGGAGAATGGAGTGTTGGGTTTCAAGGGCAGAATATGCGTGCCTGATGATGAGGAGATAAAGAAACAAATCTTTTATGAGGCTCACAATACTCCTTACGCTATGCATCCGGGAACCACTAAGATGTATCAGGATCTCAAAAGGTACTTTTGGTGGGTAGGAATGAAGAGAGATGTAGGGGAATACGTGGCACACTGTTTGATGTGTCAACAAACCAAGGCAGAGCATCAGCGACCCGCAGGGTTATTGCAGTCGCTAGAGATCCTTGAGTGGAAATGGGAAATGGTCACAATGGGCTTTGTTACCGGGTTACCACACACTCCGAAGGGGCACGATGCAATCTGGGTTATCATGGATATATTGACAAAATCCTCTCATTTCTTACCCATTAAGACAAGAGACGGTGCAGATAAGTTGGCAGACTTGTACACTGCCGAGATAGTGCGATTACATGGGGTTCCCATCTCTGTAGTGTCTGATCATGATGGTGGATTTACCTTAGCGTTCTGGAAGAGAATACAAATGGGATTGGGAACTAAACTCAAGTTTATTACTGCTTTCCACCCATAGATGGATGGCCAGAGCGAACGAATAATTCAGACATTAGAAGATATGTTGAGAGCTTGTGTGTTAGATTTTCAAGGTTCATGGAGTGTAAAACTTCCATTAATTGAGTTTCAGGGATGAAACTTTTATAAATTATAGGTATTGTAACATCCCGTGTTTTGAACACCCGTCAGTAGTTGGTTGGAGCCGGTGAAGAATTATGTGAAATATTATTTTGATAAATAATATTATGTGAAATTATGTTATTTCGTGAATTTTATAGCTGTTGTGCTAATTTGGTAAGGGGTTTAGGCCTATGTAAAGAAAATTGGTCTTGGACCGAGGGGCAAACCCTAATAACAGAAAAGTATCAGATTAGGTAAAATGAGGAATACTATGGCATACAAATATTTTACAACTGGGATTGCGTTGGTGAGTCAATAAAATTAAGAAAATTTTATTGAGAATTTAATTCCAATCTACCGTGCTTAAGAATGGAAATTCTTGCTCGAGCCTCTAAGGGCATTTTGGTCAATTTGAGTAAATTACCAAAATTATGTGTTATGTGAAAAATTATTATATTTGGTCACATTTATTTTATTTAATTTATCTTGGAGATATTTGAAAAATATAGGGTAAAAATTAGGTTAAATTTAGAGAGTGAAATTACCAAAGGGCCCTTGAATGCATTAGAAGTGAGTTAAAGTCATTTCCAAAGGTGGAGAGAGAGTGTGATGGACGACTAGGCTATGCCCTAGTGTACTTAATTGTCTAGGACACCTACCCTAGGAAGAGACTTACCCACCCATTAGCAAAACCCTCAATCATTTCCCTCTTACACATCCAATCATTATTTTTTTTAATATTTTCTTTTCCTCAAGAAAATAGCTCTCTCCATTATTTCTCCCCATAACCGAAGCCTTAGTCCCTCCTCACTCTCCATTGCTGCCATTTTCTCTCCAAGAGCAAGAGCACTCTCTCCCCATTGAAGAAGGAAGAAACTCAAGAGATATCTAGGCAAGTGTAAGTTTCAAACCTAGTACATTCTTTTTCCTTCTCTTTTTCTTTCAAACCTGAAATCCTAAGTGGTTTTACTATGCATGCATGTGATTCTAATAGCCATGCATGGCATGGATCTTGTGTTCTAGGTTTAAAGGGAAGTTGTTCTAAGAAGATCTCAAGATCTGAAGTTTTTGACGTTTTAGTGAGAATAAAGGTAATGATTTTAGAGTTTTGCTAATTTTTCTACTCATTTCCATCTTCTACCCTAACACTCTTTTAAAAATATGCATGTGGAATCTTTGGGGCTTGGTTTGAGTGTATAGAATCGAAGGAGGAAGTTTGACAAGCTAAGGAATCTCATCTCCAAGCTAGAACTAAAAAGATAGAGTTTTTGGTTGGTTTTTTTAGTTTTTTATTACTGATGTTAGATTTAGTTGTATAGGTTATTTTGTTGGTTTTTGAAGTTTATTTTATGCTTGAGGGTTTGGTTCATTTGCATGCATGCTTGTGGCTAGGGTTTTGCTAGTTGTGTTATTTAGTTTTGCTAGAATGTGTAAAAATGCATACTGCCAAGTTTTCGTGGTCTGAATTTCAACGGGTTATATTGTACCCTACTACCTCTGTTTATGGAAATAATTTGTATGGTTTCATAGTTCTAGATGAGTACTTGAGTTTAGGCTTTGGAAAATCGAAAAAATGTGTTTTCAAACCTAGGTTATGAACTTTTTGGCATCTTGATGCAATCTGAAAAATTTCTGGGCAGCATGCACTGCCCAGATTGTTTTGAAAATTGAACACATTTTTCTGAGCCAAAAGCCATGAAGTTTGGTAAACTGTTAGTTTAAATATGTATAAGGATCACATAATTTTTTTTATAGTAAAATGCAAAATTTTTAAAGAGTAATGGTTTTTCAAAATTTGCACTAATAATCTGAAAATGAAATTTCTGGGCAGCAAACACTCCCCAGGTTGTCTTACATGTTGAATGGGTTTTCCTATCCTAAAAAATTATGATATTTTTAGAAAAACTAAATGTGTAAAGATCCTGGTAAAATTTCAGAAAGAACTGGGCTACAGTGTAAGAGAAATAATTTTTCAGAGAACCCTAAAAATCTGAGAAAAAATCTTCGCAAGCAGGCACTGCCCAGATTTCATTAAATAGTTTAATGGGGTTTTTCCATTTAAAAAATCATGAAACTTGGTGAGAAATTTTTTAAGATATGAATCCAGATCCTGGTAAAATTTTATATTAAAATTTTTTATGGTTTAAGAGTAGTAATTTTTCTAACTTGCCATATAAACGGGGAAAAGAGTTTTGGGAGGTTTGTTCTCCTAACCTAAATTGAATTTTGACGTGAGATTTCGCCAAGATCATGTCATTATGACACATAATACGTGAACAGGATTTTAAAGGGTTGTGGTTAGAGAACCCAATATAGAATATGAGCTAAAAAATGAGATTTTATCACGTTAAAATGAATAGTGAAAAAGTTAAGTTCGGAATTGGAAATAAACTTGTTTTAAAAAATAGCTAAAGTTTTGGATATCTAACCAATCCCAAATTAGCTTAAGGTTATTGAGAATTCATTTTTACCATTTTCTAAACACGGGGTCCAATTGCCCTACTTTTAAAAAATAACGTAAAAAGAGATCCTAGGTTATGGATAAAAATGGTAAGAATGGGAGTTGGGTTTTTGTAGAATCTTTAAGAGAACGAGATAGTATTTTCATATATTATTTGTAAAGGGGCAAAGAGCGTTACTTTGGTAAATGATAGAAAACGGTAAACTTTCTTGAGAGGATGACAAGTTGGTATTTTCTAAGATAGGAGTTAAGTAGAACTCCTTTTTCCAAAAACCAAAATACAAGTTATCCGATAAGAGAGTTCTCTAGTTTATGAATATTAAGATGCATGACATAGAGAGCGTGTTATGGTGAGGCCAATTTTCTCATGTTACTGTAAAGATTGAAACGAAATCCGTCCTTATACACTGTAAGGTGTATAAGTGACTATAGTATAGAGTCTTTAAGAGAACTTTATTGCATGTAGCTATCATGTAATATTAGCTATAAGAGTATGTCATTGTTTAATCTGAGTACACTGTTTTAATTACAGTAACTGCAAAAGGATAAATGAATAGTGGTGTTAAAGATCTAGCTGGGAGCTAAGGACTCTAAGTAAGTTAGCCTTTCTATTTCTTGGCTACAACATGAATGTACTAGTGTGTGCTTGTAGTAGTAGATTACACTAATTTTGTTTGGGTCATTAAGACCAGGGTATGTTTAATGCATACTCTTGCAATGCTTTAGCATTTTGCAGATAAATGGTAAGTAGGATTGGGTTGAAGCTAGAACCTTAGCATAATATAGTCTGGGTTAGAGCCAGGACAATGGTAATATAGTCTGGGTTAGAGCCAGGACATGGTAAGTATATGGTCCAGGTTGGAGCTAGGACAATGGTAATATAGTCCGGGTTGGAGCCAGGGAATGGTAAGTATATAGTCTGGGTTAAAGCTAGGACAATGGTAATATAGTCTGGGTTGGAGCCAGGACATAGATGCTGGAACCGGGTTGTGACCCAGATGCCTTGTTGATAATTTAATTTCTTAGTCATGATGTGTGTTAAATATAATTAAATATTCTGAGAATCTTCTGAGTGCAGGATATTACGATATGAGTGATATATTGTATGTTTTGAGAATCTTCCGAGAGGTTATTGTGATATAAGTGAACTTGGTAGTTAGAATCAACTAGAGTATTTTTTTCGGATATGGTTATATATCTTGAGTGTCTAGGATTTTCTGAATGCAGGTGGTTATGATATGTATGAACATTGATTGTTGGGCACAACCAATGTGCATTATTTTCTGTTAGGACTATTATTGAGAATTGTATGATAGGGTTGGAATTTATCCAATACCCTATGACTGGTTGTGGTAACTACCTTAGGGAAACTGCTCGTTACAGGGTTTAGTATATTTTTGTGCAAGGTCATTCTTACTAAGCATTTTCGCTTACCTAGTTATTTCATGTTTTAGGTAAGTGCTAAAGCAAAGTGGAGCAGTGAGTGCCGGAGTGTGCTTGTAGATATGTACATGTGGCCTGACCTGAGGAGGTTTTGATGGAAAACCATTTTGAAAAGAAAAGTTGGGAGCTTGCTATTTCTTTTATGACATTTGTTTTGCTTGAACTCTTTAATAGAGTAGTTGTAATTCTGTTTGCTAAAACTAAAAGTGTGCGCACATGATCTTTTAAAGTTATTTTATATGGATTTTCGGTACAATGAGTTAAAAGTAAATTTTTTAAATTTCTGCATGTTTTGGTCTTGTATGTTGTTGACGGTAAGAACTCGTCAGCGATACAAGGTTAGAAAACTCAAATTATATTGTGAAAGATAGCTGAAAGTAACATGGAAAGAACTTGAAAGAAAAATCAGAACAACAATGGAGCCAAGACCATATATTTCTTAATCGTTTTTCATACAAAGTATTTTCCAACCCCTTAGCCTGAAGGGTCAGATCCTATTTATAGGTGGGCTCTATTGGCCCCCTGATACAAGTAGGTCCCAGGGAATTAGGTCGTATGCAGGTGCATGGCCAGGGTAGTGGCTTGGGACATAGTGGTGTCTACCCTGACATTGCCAGAGTAGTGGTGCAGGACATCGTACTGTCGACACTGACATATGGCCAGGGGTGCCCAGGCAGTGCCTCCACTCTTCGTACAAATTCGTACTGCAACTACTCATCAGACGTGGATGGCAGGGCCACGCCCCTATCCTCATCATGGTCGTAGATCCCATATCAGTATGTGTATCTGGTACCCAATTGTCCCCATCAATTCATGTTTGGCACCCTATGATCACATGGTACTCCTACTTAGTATTTCCAAGTTTTCCTCGTACGCACATTGAGGAGGTCCACACTTTACATGTCGTGAGAAGACAAGGCTTAGGGGTGCCTCGCTGGTGGCACCTACTCCTAGAATGGAACTAGGGCTGCTTCAGCAAGGCATGGGGTGTTTGAGGCGAGACAAGGTGAATGTGGGAGGCCTAGTGAAGGCCTCGCATAATGAGATGCTAGGGATCCTTTGAGGGTCTGACATAGCGAGTCAACCCTTGGAGACCCTTGTTTGGATGCAATGGTCTATGTATGCGGGACACGAAGAACATAGCGAGGCTGCTTTGGAGGCGTGACGGGGCGAGGCAAGGTTGCACCCTCGCATAGCGGCTGCTTTGGTGGAGTGATGGGGCGAGGCAAGGTTGCACCCTCGAATAGCGAGGGTGCCTTGCATAGCAAGGCTGCTTTGGTAGAGTGACGGGGCGAGGCTGCCTTGCATGACCATACGGGGGCGAGGCACGACGCCTTGCGTGGAATCAGCGCGCGCATGTATGGGAAGCCATCCGAGGACCCTCGCATAGCGAGGGTGGCGTGCGCATGGGTTGCTTGCCAATGACCCTCGCATAGCGAGGATGATTTTCCTAGCCTAACACCTCCGATGCCAAGTAAGGCCCATGCCTCTTCGTCCCACTAGCATGTGTCTCATAATCTTTAAGGTGCCTTGTAATGTAGAAGTTCACTTGAATGGAATTCACAAGGGAAGGATTCTCGTATTCACATATGTTTTGAGGGTTGTTACACGAGCTAGGTATTTCTCCCCATTGTGACTAAAGAACTACTTGCTCCCTAGGATCATCTCGTGCCGAATAACTCAAAAATATCAACACAATAATGTGGCCTCTATCAACTTGTGCACATATATGTACAAATATGCCCTCAACATGCCAAATTACGAAAATGCCCTTCTAATAAGAAGCGGGCTCACATGCATGCTTAATACACCTAAACATGCCAATATAGTCATATTATAATATAACTCACATAATTCATATAATCATCCATATCATCACATAATAATCCATTTTAATCAATTATTTCCCTCCTACCCCCTAATCAAGGCAATAAGCCTTATTAGGGAAATTGAGACGTTATCGTAACACCTTGTGTTTCTGGCAATTACGAGTAACTAAGAATGAGGTGGTGAGATGTATTTGAATATCATTATCAATGATAATATATTTTTTTGAGAAGCAAAATTCATGTTCCAAGTCTTAGCCAAAGTGTGATATGTGTAGTTTGGTGACAAACCGAGCATTTCGACCCGGATCGAAATGGAAACCCTAATCGGGTAAATTCTCAAATAATTGTTATTTAAGAAGCATAGTTATGGAAAAATATTATTGAGAATTAAATTATTGGATTAATATTAATTAATTTCAACATTTTTAATTTATGTGTGAAAAATCTCAAGGAATACATTTTTGTGAAAAAATGCATATTTTAGCCAAAATTGTGATTTTGGCAAATTAAATTATTTGAGTTGTGTATATAGGATTGTGACCACTTAAATTTAAATTAAATGGAAAGGCCTATTTAATTTAATTACTACCTGGATTAAAATCTCAATTAGGGAAAAATAATAAAATTTCCATGTAGTAACATTTTGGAGAAAAACACAATTAACTTAAGATTAATTAGACTGAAGTAAGATTAATTAAGAAATTAGTGTAGACTTAATTTAACTTAAGGGGGTTGGGTAGTGAGGTGCAAATTTCTAAATTGAGTTTTAATGTTTATCAAATATAAATAGTTAGAATGGTCTAGTGTTTTCATTATCCACAAATACAAAACTTGAAGTTGAAGTTTTCTCTAAAAAATTATGTCAAAGCTCTCCTTGGGACAGACTGCCTTAGGACTGGTTTTTCTTGAAAATTTTCCTCACAAATATCTCATCTCTCATCCTTCATCTACCCTAAACTTAATCCTATGTGCTTGAGTGCTAGTTTGAAGCAAAGGAGATCATACACCAAGTTATTTTCTCAAAGGTAAACACTAGATATCCTTGTCAAAGTTTTTGTGTTTGGTAAGTTTGTACACTTAGATGAGTTCATATAGATGTATAATCTGATTTTGGAGCTTTTGGGTAGTGAATATATGTATATTAAAGGCTTAGTAAGGAATTCAAGGTGCTAGGGGACACCAAAATCCTATCCAAAGTCTTCAAAATGTAATGGTCACCTCTTATGTGTCCTTGTTGCATTTTTGTCGAAACTTCTATGTTTTAATTGTTTGTTGTGTTTGAATTGATTATTGGAACTGTGATAATGATTGAATTATGGCTGGTTATACAGACATAAGAGTTTAGTTGTTTGTTAGTGATGGAATCCAATGTTCCATAGGCAAAATCTTAATTTTGGTAAGAAAATGTTTAGGACCTAACTTCTAATGGGTCAAAAAAATGATGGGTCAATATGATTCTCAATTTTATTGATTTCATATTGAATTTCAGGATGTTTAAATGTCCATAATGCATAAAAATTTGTAAAAATGTTTTGACTTAGCCAAGATATGGCTCTTGCAAAATTTGTGTTCAATGTGCAATTTGGCTTTTCAAAAACTGGGTACACGACCGACTTTGGACAACAATTTTTATAAGAAAATTATTTAATTTTTAGCTAATTTTTTGAGTGAACATTATTTTTATATTGATGAACCGACTGGTTAAATTTCAAAGAAAAAGGTTAAAAATGCTCAAGGTTATGAATTTTCAAAATTTGTGGAAACTCAACATAGTTTCTGGACAACAAATTTTGGGGACCCGTTTCAATAAGTATAAATGGTTCAAATGATCTGATTTTTGGTATGAATAATACTTACATATCTTTGTATGGGCCTAAGAAATTTCAGAACCAAATAATAATCAAATGGATTCTATGGATTCCAAAATTTTGCTAAAAAGGGTTGTCTATTTCTCGACAGTTTTCAAATGAAACTTTTAGAAACAGATTTCACTAAGTAGAAAGGATTATTTTTGTTTAAAATTTGGCACAAAATTTCTTAGAATAGCCAAGTTCAGTTCTATAAAAATTTAGAATTTTTAAAGCTATATATTTTAAAATATAAATTTCTAAAACTAGATTACTTAGAAACTAAAGTTTCAAGGTTTATACTTAGGGGGAAAAAGTGAGGATTTTTCTAAGTATTTAACTATGAGAATTATAATTTAATCTTAGTAATTGTAAAATTTGGTTTAACACATTAACATGATTATTTATATTAATTGGATGGTAAAGGACTAATAATTTTATTAATTAAATAGTTTTGTTTAAGAAAAATAAAAAAGGGTCCAAAACCCCTATTTTAAAATAAAATAAAATTTTTATCTTAATTTTTTCTTAAATAAATTAAATCTAATTAATTATTTCTTTTGATTTTTTCTTAACTAATTATTTCAACTTAGACTATCAAAGTTTAAAATTAGTGTGATTTTACTAGAAAAAGTGGTATTTTGGTGCAAAGTTTGGTAAGACTTTAAGCTTTCCAAAATGATATTTTCTCAACTAAGCTCGGTAATGAGAACAAAGAAATAAATTTGGTAGGAAACATACTTTTAATAACTAGACCCGAGAGGGAAGTTTTCCAGAATATTTGAAATGTCGTTATTGTTTAAAATGTGTGAGGATGAGAGGTAGGTATTTTGATATGATCTTAATGCCCAATTATAATTTAATCTACTATAATGTCATAACTAATCCGAGCACACTATATACAGTGTTGGCTAATGAATCGAGATTCTCGGAGGGAAGTTTTTCCCGCTCACAGTTAAGGATAGCTGATAAGTTAGTTTATCATTTACGTGTTTGCAACATGAGTTAACTAGTGTATTGTCTGCTAGAAGTAGGTCTTATATGTTAGTTAAAGAAAAAGGGTTCATTGGGAGACAGTCTCTAGGGGATGCTTATGCTCCAAGCGAGATGTTGTATATCAGTAGTCCTAGTTATGCCCAAGACCTTGAGATATGTAGCTAGGTAACCTAGGAGTCTGAACAATCCTTGGGGTGCTTACGCTCCACATGAGAATTGATCGAAAGGTAATTAGCCAGGTAACCTAGGAGTCTGCATTATCCTAAGGGTGCTTACGCTCCACATGAGAATTGATTGGGAGACAGGTAGCCATGTAACCTAGGAATCTGCATGATCCTAGGGGTGCTTATGCTCCACATGAATATTGATTGGGATATAAGTAGCTAGGTAACCTAGGAGTCTGAGTGAACCTATGGGTGCTTATTCTCCATTATAATATGTTATTTTTATGCGGTTTACGATCGTGAGAATTGGCTAGGAGATAAGCAGACCAGATAACCTAGGAGTTAAAATAATTCTAGGGGTTCTTATGCTCCATTTGGCTAGGATGTAAGTATGCCAGGTAAACCTAGAGGTCTCCATGAGCCATTGTGGATCCACCAACCCTGTTCTTTGTTTGAAATTAGTATAAATGCCCTAGCTAACCGATGGTTATCCTCAAGAGGGATTTCTGAATTAAAAATTAGTGTTGAGAAATGAGTCTCCACTATGTATTGATTAAGATGCTCTGAGATACTTGGCAACCCTCGAATTGATTTCTAGGATAAACTTTGGTTATTGCTACTATTATGCTTCTGCCATGGTATAGATGTTTTCTAAAGGATTTTATGTTTCATAGTTTTTGCTTAAGGTATTATGATACCGTCAGGATGCTTAGGCCTTCTTGAAAATGTTTGGTAAGATATGTATTATGAGGACAATGACTAGGTCATTGGTTCCTATTGTGTGTTTCTAGTTTGTGTTGTTAGATTGACTTACTAAGTGTTTTCACTTACCCAGTTGCTCATGTTGTAGGTAAGAGCAAGGAAAAGCTGATGCAACAAGAGTTGGAGTCTGCCTGGGAAAGTGTACATGTTGTTCGACCTTTGGGGAGTTTGTACTTCCAAACTTAGTCTTTTGTTTTGCTTAAACTATGTTTAACTATTCTAGGTTTAACATAATGTAATATTTTAAGTGTGAGCTAACATTATAGTAAAAGGTTTTTTTATCATGATTTTTGAGACCTTATTAATGTTATAATTTTTTTAATTCCGCGGAAATAGTGTTAGGATTTTCGGGTCATTACATTAGACGCTTTGAAGACATAAATAATGCCTTTCTGAGTAAGTTTTCATTGAACATTACAAAAAGGTGATTCAAAACCTTGGGTAGAATGCATAAAGAAGAAATATTTTGAGAAAAAGACTTTTTGGGCAGTGGACTGAAAGGCAGCAGACTCACCAATATGGAGAGCCATCCTAGATGGTCAGGGCACAATAAAAAATTGCAGTATCGCAATCATAACTAAATGTAGAAATGGTGGATGTATGGATGCATTCTGTTGGAAAAACAATCAGAGTGCACAGCAAAAAATGGCGTGGTCGGCCCAGTTTAATTTAAACACACTATGTTCAAGAAAACATCTAGACAGAAACATTAATATGCAATATTTTAATCATGCAACATATATATAAATATACACATAATTATATATATATATCATATGCACATGTATACAAATATTCAATAACATAAATATTTACCTCTTGAAGTCTATTAAGTGTCATTGAGTCTTTTCGTATATATATCGATATTCCTATCCAATGCTTTGAGTACTCAAACCACGATCTTCTAGAGTTGTAATGACCCAACTACTCTAGACCTTGGACCATTAACGAAAACTATACATAGACACTAATCTTTAACAAAACTTACAAGTGAAAAGATCATAACTTTATAAAAACTTGTAAAAACAAATGTTAGACTTACATAAAATCTCAAGTAGGATATGGGATACCATTGTTTTAAAAACAAAACATAACATAATGTTAATTAAAAAGAGATTACATAAATAGGTGCGGAAAAATACACATAAACCATAAATAAAGACTTCATCCTCGAAACCGAAACTCTCGACTCCTTGAATCCATTCTGCCTCAATACACATTCCCCAAGCTTCCAAGAACCTTTCCCGCCACTATAGCTATTTTCCTGCACATATAAACATAAAGGAATGAGCCTAATGCCCAGCAAGGAAAATCTAACATATAGCCATACACATAGAAATTCATAATGCAACATAAAACATACCATAACACTTATGTCACATACATACTATAATGGCCATTATTACTTGGGGTCCCATAAACTAAACAAGTCATATGCCCATTAGATTAGTGGGGTCTTGCTAGCTAAGCAAGTCATATGCCCATAATCTATTTGGGGTATAGGTCATATGCCCAAGTCTACAAGCATACTTAACATAGCATTTTTCATAACACATATTCATAAGATAACATATAACATCATATAACATAAATCCTATCCTATTTTCCTTACCAAAATAACCGGGATATGAGAACTGATTTGGGACCTTGGAACACTCCTAAAAACCATTTATAATAAGGTTAGTATATTGAAGAAAAAGGATGAAAGTGAAGAAGGAACTATACTATCAAAATATACTTACCAAAAACCTTGTGCTTAAGAACTTGGATTTCCTAACCCAGAATAGGAATAAGGTTAGAATGAGTAGAAGACTATGAGAAATTTAAAGAATATTATACAAAAATGGACTAGAGTTTGGGATACCTTGAGTACTTCTATGATCAATCTAAACCTTACACCGAAATGTGTATAGAACCTTACTTCCCAAGTGTTTAGTAAGCTTGTAGTGATCAAGCTTATAATTCCCAACCCAAGTGTTCACACTAACCTTGCAACTTGCAGCCTCTGAACTTAGAGAAATAGATGAATAAATGGCTGGGTACTAGGTCCTATTTATAGAGTTTAGGAATGAAAAGATCTTCATTTAACTTGAATAAAAATAATGGCTTTTTAAGTGAAAAACATTTGAATTATCGTTCAGCAGAGGCTGAAGACTCGTTCAAAAAGATGCTGGACTTATCAAGAGGTTGAAGGTTTGAATGGAGAACGTTTTTGAAAACTTTCAAAATATGCTGAGAGAGGCGATATATCGCCCCCTGTAGGCGATATATCGCCTGGGCCATTATGCCCGAGGCAATCGTGCTACGTTTTGTGTTTTTTGTATCTTCGTGCTGCGATATATCACCCTCGATAGCTGCAATATATCGGCATACGCTGATTATTTAAACATGAAATTACACATTTTTAGCTTAATTTGAATTGAGTAAACAACCTTGACTAAGCCCTCTAACGTTTTCAAAGCTGCTGACTGACCTTAGGGTATTCAAATTTTAACCTTAATAAATTTAATCCTCAAAATACTTAATCATTAATAAACCTATGCATGACATGTGCTATTATCTTATTGGTTCTTATCTATACCTTATAGTATATTAAATATTATCCTCAATATCAGTCATATTAATCAAACCTTAGGTTAAAATTAATATTCCTAAACTATAGGTTAAACTTAGAAAATCTACAAGTACTACTATGAGTGTCCAAATAAATCCCGGTCTGAACCAAAAATCCACAGTCATAAAGATAATACTATTATTACTATTATACTACTATCTAACTTAGCTAAGTAAAGTTCTTGGACTCTACAAGAGTGTTCTCTACACCTCAAGATGTGTGTGGGCAAATAGAGAACACAGGTTTGTAATTTAGAAATTACAAGTATATCTCAACACATGAGAATTTGGATTATGGCTTTAGAAATGTTATAATAAAAGAAGAAGATGACAATTTCTTGTCTAAAAAATTCTGAAACTTTTTTTGAATTTTTACACATTTTTTTTCTTCTTGTTCTTACATAATATATATATATTATATATTATTGTGGATGCTAAAAATTCCACACTGGTGAAAGACCCACATCTCATGTTTAAGGTCCCTTAAAGGTCCAAAGCAACCATGTCTCAAGCCTCGTTGGTCCCTCGAAGCAGTGTTCAAACACTACGAGGGTGGAAATATTAAATGAAGCATAGGCCAAAAATGCATAAGCCTCACTCAATACCAGCTGCCTAGGGCGGGCTCACTCCGAGTGCGCCTCGTGCGGATAGGCCTTGCTCCAAGTGTACCTCGTACGGCGTCACGCCAGCAACATCTTGTGCGGATCAGGATCACTTCGGCTGTGCCACCTTGCATGCCCACAAGCATCTCGCGCACCCCAGGCATCTCGTGAGTCCGCGTCATCTTGCATGCCCACAAGCGTCTCGCGCACCCCAAGCATCTCGCGAGGCTGCATCGCCTCACACACCCACAAGCGACTTGCGCGCCTAAGGCTTCTTGCGCGGTCGCATCTCCACACACGCCGACAAGTGCCTCGCTTGCCCTAGGCATCTAGCGAGGCTGTGTCACCTCGCACGCCCACAAGCATCTCGCGTACCCCATGCATATCACGAGGCCGCATCGCCTCGTGGGCCCACAAGCGCCTCGCGTGCCCCAGGCATCTCGCGAGGTTGCATCGCCTCGCATGCCCAGGCCCATAAGCTCCTCGTGCACCACAGGCATTTTGCGAGGCCCTGTTTCCTCGCACGCCCACAAGCGTCTCGCGCGTCCCAGGCATCTTGCGACGCCTCGTTGCCTCATTGCCTCGCACGCCCACAAGCGTCTCGCGCGCCCTTGGTGCATCACGAAGCCATGTCACCTTGCACACCTGCCATAACCTCACGCCTTGTGGCATCTTGCATGGCGCGTTACCTAAGCCTCGTTCCACCAGTGAGGCATCCTTCGCCTATCATTCAATTAAGGCACCTTTTCCCACTTGCTAGAGCATGATAACTTGCTTACGAATAGCTCCTAATAAGGAAGTCACACATCTGCCTTGTCAAGTGTTAGGAAATACAAAGACAAGGCCAAATTGGCCCAAAGTAACAGAGGAGGGGAATGCCGGAGCACGGAGTATGTTAGGCCATGTACGTACGTGTCTAGAAGAGCATAGAGTACGAACCGAATATCCATGCCAGCCAAGTAGTGGTCGTATGAGTAAGGTATCTGGTGTGGTCCTCATCAGCCAATCTCTGACACTCGTACTAAATAAGTGGTGGAGGTACATCCAAGTACTGAAGTTGAGGTGCTCCATCAAACCCTTGGCATGTAATAAAACCGACCACCATGCTCTTGACACCACTACCACCTGTAAACTACATATGCAGGGTCGTGTCCCCAGGGACCACAGTGTACTAAGAATCATTAGCACTCTTCTATAAATATGACCTCCCTTCACCTGAGAAGGGATAGAGGATTTTTGGGAGAAAAACTTGTAACTAACTATTGCTAATGAAATCGAACGCACAACATTCTCTCCATTTTTTTCTTTAGAACTCTAACGTTGACATTCTATGTTCTTGCAATCATAAGGAAGTTTATTTCAAATTTAGTCAGTTTAAGTTCACTTCTTTTACAATTCAAAAAGTTCTTGATTTAACTTAGTTGACGAGTTCTTACCGTCAACAGTTTGGCACTGTCTGTGGGAAGGATAAGTGCCAAGCCATTGTTCTTCCATTGATTCCGACAGAGAAAGATACCGAGATGCTCTAAGTGATTGAGAGAACCATGGGAGGTTGAGGTCCACCTCGATGGAGATCAGCTGAAGGCCTCCATGAAGAATCCTCCGCCACCCGAAAAATGTGGATGCACCAAAGGAGCCCGGGTTCCTGAAGCTGAAAGGGAAGCCTTGTCCCCAGCTGTCCAGCCTGATGAGAACTGTCTGAGATCAGCGGCTGCTCCCACGAGATATGTTGGAGAGTTCCCACCCCCAAGGCCACCATAGGTGCAGAACTTCAGCCGGCAAGATCCGAGTCCATCGACGTGCAGGCCTGACAAGATTCCCCGAGTGCATTCCATAGGATCGAGCTCTAGGTCTCGATTTTATGAAGAGTAGATACGGGAATTACACCAGAAGAACCAAAGGATAGAAACCACCTTAGAGAACATGCAAGAGGTGTGGAATGGCCTACTACTAGGAAAATCAAGCATGCCTCTTCCTAGACGAAAAGAGAAAAGCCAAGAGGGGGAAGAATTCACAGTCCCTATGGATGATGGGAGGACTCGACTCTCCACTAGTAATACCCCTTGGATGAAGCATCATGAACATCCTGGAGAATCAAAGCAGCCCCAGAGGCCAGAGCAGCAGAACAATGCTGATCCTCATAACGATGTCAAAGTCACTTAAAGGAAAACACCCTCAGACTTAAGGGAAGAACTCAACAAGATAAGGATGAACAAGAGGACTACACCTCCCATGGTTCCCTAGGAAGACAAAGGCAAGGGAAAGGCTAACCCATCCTCCTTGAGAGATTCCTTGAAAAAAGGAGGCAAGACCTAGACACAAAAATGAGGAGCCTCCAGAGCAAGATAATCACCGCATTTGGAGGACAAGCTGTGGACGATGAGTTCGATTACGAATCACTCTTCATTAAGGAAATCCAAGCCGTCCGGCTCCCAGCCAACTTCAAAGAGCCTCACATGACCCCTTATGAAGGAAATACGGATCCCAACTACCATCTGGACATGTTCAACGACCTAATGAAATTGAGAGGAATTAATAGCAGGGCCAGATGCCACTGCTTTGCAGTCACGTTAAAGGGACTTGCGTACAAATGGTTCAAGAGACTCCGCCCAGGGTCCATCAGGTCTTGTCAGCAATTTTTTGATGAATTTCTCCAACAACATCACGTTGTGCATGATTACACAATGCCAGACACTAGCCTCGCTAACGTGAAACAAAGAGAAAACGAGAGTCTAAAGAGCTACATCCACAGGTTCAATATGGAGGCAGCCAAAGTAGGAAGCTTGACCCGTGGAGAAATAAAAATTGCCATTACGGCTGGATTACGTCCGGGTAGTAAGCTGTGGGATAACAAGCTCAAGTGGGAGGTCACTGACTTAGACGATTTCTATGAGCGGGCACAGAAATATATTCGTGTCGAAGATGGTCATGAGAGCCTTAATGCTGGAAAAAATAGGTCCTCTCAAAAATCCTCAATCTGAGAAGGCTTAAGTAGCGCAAAGAAAAAGAGGGTCTACGAAGGTTTGAGAGATGATTGGCCTCGAAATCCCCAACACATTGATGAACGCAAACAGGCCCCCTACACCTTTTATATTGACCTAAGGCATGCTAAGGAGCATATCATCGTCACAAATGAAAATCAGGTCCCTTTCACGAGGCCCTCGCCGATGAAAAAAGACCGATAAAAAATGACCCCAGGAAATACTTTTAGTATCATAAAGATAATGGCCACACCAACGCAGAATGCACTCATTCAAAGATAGAAATCAAAGAGCTTATACGCAGGGGACACTTGGGTAGATACGTCCGCAAAGAAAACCAAAGACTGGAAGAAGGAGTACCCTCACCACGGGCACGAGATGTAGTCCAAGAGGTGCAAGGAGAAGTTAGGACCATCTTCGGAGGGCCAGGGCTCGGAGGCGAATCAAGGAAGGGGCGAGACAAGTATGCCAGGGAAGCCAGGCGAAGTCTGCCTCCATGCATCTTAAGTTTGGAGCAACGCCCCCCAAAGAGTTTTAAGGGGGAGAACGACTCAATAACCTTCACCGATGAAGACGCACGGGGTGTGCATTTCCCTCATAATGATCCCTTGGTGTTGACTGTACAACCTGCTAACATAAGGGTGCATCGAGTCTTGGTGGACAACGTAAGCTCATTAGACACCCTGTACCGCCCAACTTTAGAGAAGACGGGACTGAACATCAGGCACCTAAAGCCCTACAACACCTCCCTGTATGGATTTACAGGAGATTCGATACAGCCCACAGGTGCAATTGAATTAGCCTTCACCATGGGAGAACAACCAAGAAAAACCACCATAATGGAAAACTTTGTCATGGTAGACTGCGCCTCGGCCTTCAATACGGTATTAGGAAGACCCTCCCTAAGAGAATTGAAGGCGATAACCTTAGTATATCACTTGGCCATAAAATTCCTGACTCCTAGGGGGATAACGAGCATGAAAGGAGAGCAGAAGGAAGCGAAGGAATGTTATAACACATCCCTCCGCACAGCCATAAAATCATCAGTGCCTATGGCAATGGTCGTACATGGAAGCACAAACCCACAAGAATTAGACCCGCGGGTTGCGGAGGAACCCAGGGCTGAGCTAGTGGAGGAGTTGGAAGAGGTCACAGATATGACTAAGCCGTTAAGGAAGTTGAAGGTAGGGAGAAACCTATTGGGTATCGTGAAGGTAAAGCTAGTAGAATTTCTAAAAGTTAACCTCTATGTGTTCGCCTGGAGTCATGAGGACGTGGTGGGGTTAGATCCATTGATCATGTGCCATCACTTGAACATCGACCCAAAAGCAAGACCTCTGAGGCAGAAAAGGAGGGCACTAGATCCAGAAAGATATGCGGCTTTGAAAGAAGAAGTTGACAAGTTGAAGGCAAATGGGTTTATCCGAGAAGCATTCTACCCAGTATGGGTATCCAACCCATTTTTAGTCCCGAAGCCCAATGGAAAGTGGAGAAATTGCATGGATTTTACTAACCTCAATAAAGCCTACCCTAAGGACAGCTTCTCGCTTCCTAGGATAGATCAATTAGTAGACACCACGGCTAGGCAAGAGCAACTTTTCTTTATGGATGCATATTCCGGGTATAATTAAATACCCATGAACTCGACTGATGAGGAACACACTTTGTTTATAACAGACAAGGGGCTTTATTGCTACAAGGTGATACCTTTTGGTTTAAAGAATGTTGGTGCTACTTATCAAAGGTTGGCAAATAGAATGTTTGCAAATAAGATAGGAAGAAATATGGAAGCATATGTAGATGATATGTTGGTAAAGACAAGGAAGGCAGAAGAGCTCACAAGCAACCTTGGTGAGATGCTTGACACCGTCTAAAAATTCAGAATGAAGCTAAACCCGTTCAAGTGCACCTTTGGAGTTTCTTCGGGGAAGTTCCTTGGTTTTATGGTGAATTCTTGAGGTATTGAGGCCAATCCTGGCAAAATCAAAGCATTATTGGAAATGAGCCCAACACGAAACAAGAAGAGGGTGCAATGCTTAACAGGGAGAGTTGCAGTTTTCAATAGGTTCATCTCCAGATCCACTGACAAGTGCCTCCCTTTCTTCAACATCCTAAAAGGGAACAAAAAGTTCGCTTGGGGTGAAGACTATCAAGAAGCCTTCGCTAAGCTAAAGGAGCACCTCGAAAAACTGCCCCTTTTGTCTAAACGAGAAAAAGGAGAAAGATTGTACTTGTACTTAGTAGTATCAGAGCATGCTATAAGCGCCGCCCTAGTCAAAGAGAAAAGAAGCATCAACAACTCGTATACTATGTCAGCAAGCGGTTGGTAGACGTGGAAACCCGGTACCCAGAAATAGAAAAGTTAGCGTATGCTTTGGTAGTGGCTTCGTGAAAGTTGAGGCCCTATTTTTCACGCTCATGCTATTGAAGTGCTCACCAACACCCATTTGCATCAAGTCTTGCACAAACTGGAGACCTCAGGAAGGTTGCAAAAATGGTCGATTGAGTTAAGTCAGTTTGACATCATTTATACCCCAAGGACCTCGGTCAACGGGCAGGTACTTGCAGATTGTATAGTCGAGTTTGCCTACCGACACCACGAGGAGGGAGAAATGGAAGAGAATGAACCAACGTGTGGAGGGGAAAAGCAGCTTGAAGAATGGAGCGTCCATGTCGAAGGGGCGTCAAACGAAGGAGGAACCGGCACTGGCATAGTAATGACGGGACCTGAGGGACATAAGATGTATTATGCATTAAGATTCTGATTTGAAGCTTCCAACAACGAGGAAGAATACGAAGCACTACTAGATGGCCTTTGACTAGCCAAGGAGCTGAAGGTAACACACACTACTACAAAAACGGGCTTTCCTGCAGTTTTTAACTGTTGCTATTGAGCAACGACAAGGATCAACTAACTGTCGTATTTGCCTATGCCAGCGTAGGGGTAGCTACGCCGTCAGTTAATAAGTGTCGTCGTTGTTGGCTACGCTGACAGTTAATAGGTGTTGCTGTTGCTGGCAACGCTGACAGTTAATATGTGTCGCCGTTGTTGGCAACACCGACAGTTAATACGTGTCGCCGTTGCTGGCAAAGCCGACAGTCAATAGGTGTCGCCGTAAAATTAAATTTATATATATAAATAATAATTTTTCGATATATATATTTTTAAAACTTTTAATTATATTTTTAACAATTGAAGTTTGATATAAATTTAAATAAAAAAATTACTCACATAATTAATTATTATTACCATAACTTGTAAAAAAATTATATTTATCATAATAAAAATTCATATACATACAATATTTATTCATTTAATTGAAATGTAAATAATACATCAAATCCCTAAGAGACTAAATAATTCTCAATAAAAATTCATTATTCTCAATGAAATAATACATCAAATCCTTACTATATATAATTCTTACAAGCAAGAAAGAAAATAATACCCAACAACTTAAATAAGAATTTCTCGTTGCCTTGGTTCACTTATATAATTGTCTTGGTTCTCTTAAATATCCAAGTAAAGTTTTAACCTACAATACAGAATAAACACCATTAAAGTCAAACCAAAACTAAAATAATACCCAACAACACATATATATATATCCCCAACAACATATATATATTTATACACATATAAAGACATGCATTGTGTAGATAATATGCATCAGATTCTAAGTCCATAGTACTTAGCAAGAAAAGAAAAGGTAATATAGTTATAAACTAAACAACAAGGATCATAATATTGTCATCTCATAAATAATTCCTTTCTCATTGGCCAAATATTTGTTACCATGATATTCCTCCGCCATAAGTGAGGGCTCTCAATGTTATTGAGAGGAGGTCAGTCTTTGACCTCTGTCTCTTTTTCAAAAAAAAAAAAAAAATTATTTGGTCAAGAAAAGACTTTATGAAAATTAAAATAAGTCTTTCGTGAAAAATGTATTTACATAACAAAATTATGTTAAAGAACCATATATAACATTCTCATCTCATTCATAATGTAAAATTATCATTCATTTCTACATTTTGGATGACAAATTAGGAAAGAAAATCTTAGGGGGAACCAGTAAAAGGATTACTCCTTTGTCAAACGTATTATATAGTAATATACATATATAAAACAATTGAGGAGGTTTGTTTACAAAGCCATCTCTGTGTCAACAGACAAAATATTGTCATTAGAAAACTTTAGAATTATAGCAAAATAAATCAGCATAACTATGTTGACAATAGAATATTATTGCATCTCTAAAAGAAAACTAGGGAAACACTAACACATTTAAGTTATAGGTTTTCAGATATAATAAATGAAATGATAATAAAGATTACAACACTCACATTCTCACCCACAAAACATTATGCAATTAAGAAAGATAATTCCAAGCAATAATGTTCTACACGCAATCTCAGTCACAAGTCATAACTCTGTTATAGTAGCAGCAAAGGAAGAAATACCAACGAAATTAAAGAAAGATCACTTGTATATACACACACACACACACACACATATATATATATATTTAGGCCACAATGTTGAGAGATGGAATTGTTCCATTTGCTGAAATCCTTGAGACTCAATCATAATTGTCACTTATCGTCGCGATGTATCCATCCTCCTCTACAAGTATATTGGTTAGTATTATTGAGAATATAAACTCAAAAAATCAGTGATAAAGAATAACTTTTCAAAATTAAAAGAAAGTAATATATTTATTTGTACAATTGCAAGTACATAAGTTTCAAATGCTCTGTGTGAAATAATAATTACACGTGGATGACTTAAGAACAAATCAGCTAAATGAGTGACAAGTGAATATATAGGTCACAACGGTCTAGACAAAAGAATAAGAAAAAACCAAATTCTTAGTTTCATTAGGTACTTATCTATACATAATATTTATTATTTGATTAATATTATGTTAGATTCTTTAATTAATCCAAGAAAACAAATATAAACCTACATCGAGTTGAATTAATCTGTAAATTAAAATATATTTACTAAAATAAATGTAAGGAAAAAGAAAAAAGTAGATCGAGTAGAGGAAACAAGGAAAGTTACCTTGCGCCTAAGAGTCTCTTATTACATTCTGTTTCTTCGGTTTGTATGCTAGGAATGTATTGAACTTTGGACCAATCTTCCCCTATTCCTTCCTTGCACCTAGGAATTAACAGACTGCATTCTTCTATTGACAAATAAGTAACACTCTGGGGCAGACCAGCTGCTGGTAAGCACTCTAGCTTTTCCAAATAAAGAAGATCTAATAGACGAAGGGAGGTGAGGTGTTGGAAGCCTTTGCTATTTAGAGTTTTGAGGTTATTACATTGAAAGATCTTAAGATAACTCAAAGATGGTGGGAGCAGCCATTCCTCTGGAAATGAATCCAACCTATCAAAGAAAACATTCAACAAACCAGAGAGAAAAGCTCCCCCAACCATCGACTCAGCCATGGTTTCGGTTTTTGGAGAGAAAATACGAGAAATCAATACACAGAAATAAGGAGGTTGTGTGTATAGAGTACTGATGAATTTTATTTTTTATAGCATAAAATAAGAGATGGTGGGAATAAAAGTGTAACATGATACTCAAACTAAAGAAAAACAATAAAACAAGCAACTAGTATAAAACATTTTCTTCATATTAAATTGAAATCTGAAAAATTCTAACACGAATAAATAAATAAATATATATGTAACGCCCTACTGCCTTAGAGCCGTTACTAAGTGAGTTTAAAATGTGCAATTAACTCGCTAATTAAGGTTTTAGGACAAAAGTGTAATTAAATCACAATAAGAGTCATAAACTTGAAATAAACCTAGCATTGAAAATTATAAGACATTTAACATTTGGGATCCCAAAAAACATTGTTTAGAAATATTTACAACTCAAAATGTAACCAGAGTCGAGTAAACGACAAAACTTAAGTTTAGTACAATCATTCCCCCAAAAGCACCCCTTGCCGTGGCAGCCAGGCAGACCAGACATGTATGCGCTGCTCATCACGCTCACCATACTCAAGGTTGATCGACTTTCCCCTTGCCTTTACCTACACCATAGAGCACCCGTGAGCTGAAGCTCAGCAAGAAAACCCTCACAAGCAGATAATAAATTTACATCAAATACTTAACATAAAAATCAAACCATCATCAGGTTATACATGTACGGCCATGCTGTCCCAGGCGCTTTACCAGGCCCTGGGTTCGCGGTCTATACCGTAAGGATATCCCAGATATCCCTTGGGGTCTCGCACTCTGCGTGCTAAACGCTGCCCCCGGCCCCTTACCGTTCTCGACCTTCGCCGTTCCCGGCCATTGCCGTTCCACAATTTATACACACACATAATATAACTAAACAGATATTTAAACACATGTAAATGCAATCAAAGGGCCACACCCTGCAACATAGTTATTTAGGGCCAAGCCCCGCAGCTTAATTGTATAGGGCCGAGCCCTGCAACACAAGCTTTCAGCAATAGTAGTTTTCTTACCTGTGTCTCGAGCTTCCCAAGCACTGATGTCCTGAGCACAGTTTCCTAGTCCGAGCCTCACCGATACCCTAGTCACAACGCATTAACAATATCCACCCATCAAGTTCTTATCCATTAAATAGTTCTAGGTCATAATTCTAATCTTCGGGATGTTGAATTCTATCAGTCCGGGTGATAAAATCCGTCCTGAGCCTTAACTATTAGATTCCCATGTCAAATCCCACTAAACACCATGCATCTTGAACTAGGGCTGCGACCCAACCCCTTAAGGGCTGTGGCTTGCCTCAAAACAGAGGCCAAACACCTTCCTGGAAACACACACAGGCCACGGCATGCTTGGCCAAGCGCCGCGGCGCGCCCCATGGTCAGTGGCCTCCCCAGGCCTTGCGTGCACACGGGCCGCGGCATGCCCCTCCTAGGGCCGCGACCCTCACCTCCAAATCCAGAAAACTACCATTTTTCCCTGCATTTCCTTCGAGCCAATCCTTCTAAAATCATCCCAACTCAATACCCAAACCCAAAATTAAGCTTGAGCCTCCCTACCACATCATCTAAGCTCCATAACAAATCCAACACAGTCTTATAAACTCAACCCACAACAAAATTTAACTCATGATTCTGGTTCACATGCAACTTACAACTCTAGCTATAATTCTACTGAAACTCAAGGGATTTTAAAGTTATACCCCTTACCTCAGCTGATGAATTCAGGCTTCCACTAGCACCTCAACCTCCAAAGTTCACCTCTTCCAAGCTCCAAGCCTCAAGCTCTGAAAATCCCAACTCCAATTCCTTAGTTTTGACTGGTTTCCTCCAAGATGTCACTAAGCCTTCAAGTGAAGAAGAGAAACCGAGTGAGGGAGAGGGAGTGGGTCGGTTTAGAGAGTTCCAAGTGATTCTATGTTTTATTTTATCTAACTTAAGTCTATAAGGTTACCTCAAGGCTCGGGGTACCAAAAACGCCCCGAGGGAAAAATGGTAAATTTCCCCAATATTCCCTCCTAGGCATTCTAACCTCAAATATATCTTTGAATATTTATTTCCATAACTCGATAACCCCATAAAATGACTAATACCCGAAATACCCCTCGACTCGCCCTGAGTCAGATTTTTGACTCCGTTGTGACTTTCTAGCTAACCGCTCCCTAGGACTATCTCGGATCGTGCAACACAGATATATCACAATTATCATGTTATACCCTCAACGAGCTAAAATTACAATCATGCCCCTAATAACCAGACGGGGCTCACATGCATATTTAATTCACCTAATCATGCATCACTAATCACATATTCACACAAATTCACATATTATAACAATAATTCACTTATTGCCCTCCAGACATGCTAATCAAGGCCCTAAGCCTTATTAATTCAATTATGGGAGAAACAAGATAACCAAACACATACCACTGGAGAAAAAGTCGGGTATGTAAATTAATTCATTAATAATAAAATGAAAACCATATACTTGTACAGTAATAGAAGTTGACACCCAAGCTTGTTGTTGCCCATATTTTAAATACTAGAAACTCAATTCAAACTCTGAGCAGAACATAACTAACCTCTGAACAAGCATGTATTGGGATTCCACCACAACCATGTTTCTTCAAAGGCAAAGGATTCAATGAAATAATTTGCTTAGCCTGTGATGAGCTTGAGAATGATTTACGCTGACTGGCAGGAGTTAATCCTACTATGCTGAGCTTAGTGGGGGGAGCAATTGGAATATTTGCCTTAACTTGGCTTCCATCATGCCCATTTGCCTCAGAAGTTCCTGAAAAGGGTGCCATTTTTGGCCGACGAACATGAACAAATATATTCTATCATTTTTCTCCGTGTTCTCTCAATCTAAAACAAGTCCAACATAAACAAATATATACATACTGATTATGTTCAAAACGTTTTCTTGATATTAATTTGAAATCTGGAAAGAAAAAATATAAATATACCACCGGGGTTACCTGGTTCTTGCTTCGGCAGTGTTGTGGTTGTGTGTGCTTCAATGGCTCAACTGAAGAGAGTGGCGAGAAACTAAAGACTTCAGTAGGCCTCCTTATGGTGTTCTTTGGTCAGATTTCAGTATAGAGAGAGAGAGAGAGAGAGAGAGAGAGAGAGAGAGAGAGAGAGAGAGAGAGAGAGAGAGAGAGAGAGAGAGAGAGAGAGAGAGAGATTAGGGATTCAATTTTTTTTTCATTTATTTTTTATTTTCTCACTTTCATTCGGCGCCTAATTACTTTCATTTGCCGCTTAAAAATCTTTCTTTGTTTCAGACTTACAAAATGCCGTGTCCTTTGTTTTTAATGTAATATTATATGTAATATTTTGCTGTTTTTTTAATAAAATAACTCATTTTTAATTAATTCTAATTTTATAAATATGTTACAAATTAAATTATTATTGTTTCTATCATAATTTGAATTTAAACATATAAATTATTATATAAACGTATAAATACAAAAGTATGTAATATTACAAAAATAAAAGAAAATCAAGTTTTAAAGTTCTTAATTAATAATATGAAAAATTTAGAAAAAAATGTACTTTTAAAAGTTTTTAATAAATATATATTTACATAATTTAGTTTATTTTTAAAATTTTATTATTCATTAATTATAATTTTTTAATATAAAAATTGTTATAAATACAAATGTTAATAATATGAAATGTTTAAGATTTTAATAAATACATAATTTTTATAAATATATATTTACATAAATAATTTAATTTTTAAAATTAAATTATTCAATAATTATATTTTTAGATTTTTTTATTTGAATTTTGGCGACATTTTAATAAATACATAGTTTATATATATATTTACATAATTTAGTTGATTTTTAAAATTATAATGTTCATTTATTTTTTTACAATATTTTTCCAATTAATAAAACAACTCGTTTTTAACTAATACGCATTTTATAAATGTGTTAAAGAATAATATAGTTAATTCTATAAATATGTTAACGAATAATAAATTTAAATTTTGATATAAAAATTATTATAAATACAAAAGTTAATAATATGAAAATTTTAGAAACAAAAAGAATATAGTTTTAAAAGTTTTAATAAATACATAATTTAGTTTATTTTTAAAATTATACTATTCATTAATTTTTTTACAATATTTTTCAATTAATAAAACAACTCTTTTTTAACTAATACAAAATTTATAAATATGTTAAAGAATAATATAGTTAATTTTATAAATATGTTACAGAATAATAAATTTAAATTTTGATATAAAAATTATTATAAATACAAAAGTTAATAATATGAAAAATTTAGAAACAAAAAAAATCTAGTTTTAATAAATTCATAATTTTTATAAATATATATTTACATAATTTAGTTTATTTTTAAAATTATACTATTTATTAATTATAATTTTTTATTTGAATTTTGGCGACATTTTATGACTGTCGGCATTGGACTTTTATTAACTGTCGGCATTGTGGTCAATAACGACACCTTTTAACTGTCGGCATTGGTCTCGAATTAACTGTCGGCGTTGGGGTCAATAACGACACATTTTAACTGTCGGCATTGGTCTTGAATTAACTGTCGACGTTGGGGTCAATAGCGACACATTTTAACTGTCGGCATTGGTCTAGAATTTACTGTCGGCGTTGGGGTCAATAGCGAAAGTCAAAAGCAACGGTGACAGTTATTAGCTGTCGGCATTGGTCTCTATGCCTACAGTTTTGAACTGTCGGCGTAGTCCCGCTAAGAAATTATGGCAATCAACAGAGTTGACTGTTGTGGTTGGGTGTCGAGAAAGCCAAGTTATGTAGTACTGACATTTGCATGTCTTTAGTGACTCACAGTTAGTAGTATTTCAGGTGAAGGGAGAATATCAAGCTAGAGGCCCAAAAATGGCTGCATACCTAGCCAAAGTGTACGGGTATTTGAATCGGTTCGAAAAATACACCATAGAACAGATCCTAAGAGAGCAAAACATGAATGCCGATGCTCTCGCAAAACTTGCCTCTACTCGAGACGAAGACATGCTTGAGTCCATAATCCCGAGCATAGCAGAAAAGGAGGTTCACATGGTTAATAATCCCGAGGAGTCATGGTCCACACCCATCTTAAGGCACTTAAGTGATGGAACATTGCCTTTGGACAAAAAAGACACCCGTAAGCTAATTTACAAAGCCGCCCAATACACCCTAATCGATGGAGTTTTGTATAAAAGAGGCTTCTCCACCTAGCTCCTATGGTGTATAGACAAGGGGTAGGCTTTGAAGGTTCTGCAAGAGATACACAAAGGAGAATGTGGAAATCATGTTGGGGGGCAGTCCACAGCAAAAAAGGCCATACGACAGGGGTATTATTGGCCAACCATGGAAAAGGACACGAACGATTTCGTGAGAAGATGTGACAAGTGCCAACGACATGAAAATTACCCTAGACAGTCACCAAATGATCTGGTGAGCATGACCAGTCCGTGGCCCTTTGTTGTGTGGGGTATTGACTTGGTTGGCGTGTTACCAACAGGGAGGGGAGGAGCGAAGTACGCGGTTGTAGCAGTTGATTACTTTACTAAATATGTTGAAGCAGAGCCATTAGTCAATGTAACGTCTAAGCAAGTCACCACCTTTGTCAATAAGTTCATCATCTGCAGGTATAGAGTACCCTACAAGATAATCTCTGACAATGAGACCTAGTTTGAAGGAGGGTTATTTGACGAATATGGCAGAGAAAGGGGGATTAAGAGGATTTTCTCCGCTGTAGTACACCCGCAAACCAACGGACAAGTGGAGGCCATCAACAAGATCCTGGAAAGGAATCTGAAAACAAAATTGGAGAAGTTGAAAGGAGCCTGGGTCGAAGAACTGCCCAATGTGCTTTGGACCTACAAGACCACCCCCCATTCCACCACTGGCAAAACACCTTCGTATTAGCCTATGGGTGCGAGGCTGTTTTATCAGTAGAAATGAAGGTCAACTCCTTCTGTATATAAGCATACGAAGACTAGGCTAACCACACAGCGTTGTCTGAAAATTTGGACCTGTTGGAGGCGAGAAGAGAAAGGGCACAATTGAGGTTGACAACGTACCAACAACGGGCCGCAAGATACTATAACTCAAGGGTGCGAGAGAGGACGTTCAGGGTCGGAGACCTCATGTTAAAGAAAGGTTCTGTCAAACACTCGCGACCCGGGTGCAGGTGTACTAGGGGCAAACTGGGAAGGGCCCTACCAAGTTGCTCAGGCAGTGCCCCTAACACCTACAAGCTGGCACGATTGGATGATACCATGGTACTCAAAGCGTGGAACGCAGAGCACCTAAAAAAATATTATCAGTAAGACCTCCATGTTTGAGGCAAGAATATTATTGCTTTGTCTAACATGCAAGTTTAAGTGTAATAGTTATGAAGTAGAGGGCTAACTTAGTCCCCTTGATATGTAGTAAGAACAAGGTCACCATAGGTAGCTATGTACCCTACTCATTTCCAATGACTATGCTTCTCATGTATGAGCAAAAGGATCACACTATCTAACTCTCATTTCCAATAATAATCAAAGTGCATGAGCAAAATGATCAAAGTACCAAACGAGATAAATCTCGCCAACCACTTGGGGGGCAGAGTATACAGCCAAAATGGGTCCTAAAAGAGACCCTTATATAAAAAAAGAGGGGGTATCCTAAAAGAAACCCTTGTATAAAAAAAAGAGACGGTGCTAAAAAAAAGGCCCTTGTAAAAAAGGAAGAAGACCGTGCAAGGCATCTCTTGAGTTCACGAGGATTAGCTACCCTTATGAACATCAATAAGGTCAAAAGGTCCTATAGGAAAAACCTCCTAATAAAGGCTGATACCTCCATGAGAGGAAAGGCCTTAGGAAGAGCATTCACCAAAAAAGTCTAGAGCGGCCACCAAGCCGTCTAGCCAAAAAGGGTCCTAAAAGAGACCCTTGTAAAAATAGTACTATGCAAACGACGAGAAGGATGCTTCTCGCAAGAAATAATAACCGTGCGCAAAATTTTATATAAAAGGATGGCTAGAACCCAAAAGGTCAACATATCCTAATAGATACAATAAAGGTGCACGAAAGAGAGACCTATCGAACCCCTTTGAGTGGGCTCAAAAGGACCTCAAGCATAGAGAAGTGAAAACAAATGATCACACACACACACATATATATATATAAATGAGAAAGAAAGTTGTGATAATGTTGCAGGACTCAGAAAAGTTCCAAAAAAATAATGAGGTTCAAATGAGCATACAACCAAATCGAATTAAAAAGTAAAAACTGTAGAAGCAAAATCTCAAGGCCTCTTACCGCGAGCATTCCACTCGGCCACCTTGGCGACGGCATGCTCACCAAAGGAGAAGAAATCGAAGCTAGGATTATGCCTCCACATTCCATAGAGGGTATGCTCTATGGACTTGTACTTGACCTCAGCTAAATTAGCCTCCAGGAGAGTGACCCTTTCCTGCAACATCACAGCCTTGGCTTCCGCTCCCTCCAAATCAACCTCTAGGCGAGTGACCCTCTCCTGCAACATTGCGACCTTGGCTTTCACTCTCCTCCTCTATTTTGACGACGAAGAGGCCTTCGCCAGGGCCTTCTCCAGCTTAAGATTGGTGTCAGTAAGTTGTCCCTTGAGCTCCTGAACTTTGATTGCTAGACGGTCCCTTTCAGTATTCGATGAAGAGAGGTCCTGTGCTGAGTCTGTGAAGTGTTGAGCCACCAGAGAGGCCTGCAAGGAAGCAAAATGAAAAAAAAAGTGAGCAAACAAATAACCCCAAAAAAAAGACCAATGTAAGACGCATGAACTCACCCAAGTGGTGGAGTGCATAAGGGTCTCCCCATGCTTCGCCATGGAAAAACTCCTCAGACCTCTCTACTCGGTCTTGGGAATACCTTTGGTGACTCGGTTATACCTTTGCACGTAAGGGGCTGCCATGCGACCCACCCAGGATGTCCTCTCCAAATCAGGGGCGCCCGGGTGAGCAAGGACAGATAACCCACTCACTGAAGTTGGAGGAGACGCAGGAACATCAGAAAAAGAGGGCCTCGAAGGACCATGATTAGTGGGAGCATGAGGAAGATTATCATAGTCCTCGGAGAAGGGCACAACGAAGCACCCTGGCATGGCCTGTGGACCGCGGGAATGAGAGGCCATGTCATGGTCCGTAGGGACAATAGGAGGGCACCCCCTAGGGGACGGAGATGACCAGGCTGGGTGCCTAGATTCTTGGGAAACCTCCCCAGGCACCCATTCCACATCATCCCAGTCTAAGTGAGGCTTAGCTAGAGTCGCCTTCTTCTTTCGCTCAGAAATATGCCACAACAGATCTGGCTTCGAAACCATGGATAAACCATATCGGTTAAGGTTGGCCACAGTGAAGGATAGGCGGCCATTTTTTTAGCAGGGTCTGCATCGATAAAGACATCTACTAGTGCAGCCTTCGACACAGGAACGTCAGGGATACTGAAGCTCTCTGAGCAATAAAAAAAGTTATCAATACGAGTATAAGTTCCAAAATAGCAAATTCAATGTAAAAGGAAAAAGCTTGAAGTACTTACTTGGGGATGAGCGAAAATGTTTACGGACGAAAAGGGGATCTTTCATAAAGAAAAAATCCTTCTTCCAGGAACCGGGTTGGACACAGAACCCTCTATCAGGGAGACTTGAGAATTGGACTTTTGCAGGAAGTAGAAGCCTTTGGATTTAGGGGTAGGCATGAGATTATACATAAAGTGCACCTCTTGGGTCGTAGGAGCTCGACCGTTAAGCTCCACAAACGCCATATATAGACATCTTAAAGTCAACCAGCTGTTAGGCTCCAGTTGAAGCGGAGCAAGGTCAAAGTGGTTGATGACCATGATGAAGAACTGGTGTAAGGGAGTTGTCCCACCCACCTTTAGGATGTGCTCGCTCATGGCCACATACCCATGGGGGGGATTATCGGCCCGACACCTGTTGGAAGGAACGTACAACTTGTACTCCTTGCCAATATGATACTTTTCGGATAATTCTAACAACCAATTTTCTGACACGTTGGACACTATGGGGGATGCCAACAGAGGGCCAGAATCTGGCTTTTGGGAGCCACCTGTTGTCACATTCTCTTTGACATATCTGAAAAAATCAAGGAAAAATGTGAGGTCAAAACAGGGCACTTTACCCTCCATTTTTTCCTTCTTTCGAAAGTTTTCCACTAAGGCATTGAGTGTGGAAGCATCGAATACAGGTGGATTGAAGAAAAGGTTTGAGGGGAGCCAGGGGTGACCTCAGGGCTATTATAGGGAGAGAACGGGGCATGAGGTTTAGGAGGGAGATTTCCCTCCATGAACTCCAACTCCATTTGTAGATCAAAAAGGCTCACTCTAAGGCTTGCTATGTGATCGTTAAGGTCAAAAGAGAAATGGACTCCATCACCCCTCAAAACCAAATCTATTTCGCTCTCCACCACCCATATTTTACATCTAAGCTTGGCCATGCGCTCAAGGTGGCATATACAGGCCCTCCTCAAAGTGTCATAGTCTTGGTAAGGGTTGTTCTTGGGGGACCCCGAGTTTGAAGATAGGTCTAAAATCTTGACCCCCAGAGGAATGCTAGACGATCCCTCACATGCCATGAAATCTCGTCTCATTGGTAATAAGGGTGCAAGTGTAGGTGAAAAGGGTGCTACAAAACACAAAGGAATAAGCTCAAGACCTCTAGACACAAGTGCTCGAAATGACCAACTATGGGGTACAAAGACGGGTATATGTGCAAGCAAGGGCATGTGTGTGGATTAGATCACGAGGAGCTCCAGCAAAGGCAACCCATCCCAAGTAATGCTAATTTAAACCCACTGAACATGAGAAAGGAATAAAGTATACCTTGAGCAGGTAAAATCGAGCACCGTCGCAGTCGGAGGAATGAAAAGGGTTGAAAGCACCATCGCAATCAAAGGAATGCAAAGGGTCGAAAGTACACGTCTCCAAAAAGAAACGAGAAAGGTGTATTAGTCTCCTAGCACCTATATAGACGTTTATATATAAAAAAGGGGGGAATTTAAATAATAAAGCGGAAAGAAAGCCAAAATGACCTTGTGAGGAATGGAACCCCTTACCTCTCGGAGGATGTGAAGACACATATACCACCAAGCTAAGAAAAGAAAGTATAGATATTATGTTTGAGGTGAAGGTCTATTTATAAGAACCTCAAACTCATCTTTGTTGTTGAATACAATGCTTGATCTATGGTCAAAAATGGAGCCAGACACCTACATTGGGATCCTCGAAGCCAAATGATAGACTCACATTCAATCTCAAGGAATCACAAGGATCACCACTACAACCACCTATTCTTTGAAGACACCATACCAAAGAGTCTACCAGAGTGCCTAAAGGTCCTCTCATAGACTGGGGGGAAGGTGTGGATGCTAAAAATTCCGCACCAGTGAAAGATCCATATCTCGTGTTTAAGGTCCCTTGAAGGTCCAAAGCAAACATGTCTGAAGCCCCGTTGGTCCCTCGAAGCAGTGCTCAAACACTATGAGGGCGGAAATATAAAATGAAGCATAGGCCAAAAATGCATAAGCCTCACTCAATACCAGCTACCTAGGGCAGGCTCACTCCGGGTGCACCTCGCACAGATCGGCCTTGCTCCAAGTGCGCCTCATATGGCGTCACGCTAGCAACGTCTCGTGCAGATCAGGATCACTTCGACCGCGTTTCCTTGCACGCCCACAAGCATCTTGCGCGCCCCAGGCATCTCGTGAGGTCGTGTCTCCTCGCACGCCCACAAGCGCCTCGCATGTCCCAGGCTTCTCGCGAGGCCGCGTCGCCTTGCACGCCCACAAGCGCCTCGGGCGCCCCAGACTTCTTACGAGGCCGCGTCGCCTCACACGCCCACAAGCGTCTCGCGCGCCCTAAGCATCTCGCGATGCTGCATCACCTCGCACGCCCACAAGCGTCTCGCACACCACAAGCATCTCGCGAGGCCGCATCGCCTTGTACGCCCACAAGCGCCTCGCGTGCCCCAGGCATCTCGCGAGGTCGTGTCGCTTCGCACACCCACAAGCCTCTCACGCGCCCCAGACATCTCGTGAGGCCACTTCGCCTTGCACGCCCACAAACGTCTCACGGGCTCCTGGTGCATCACGAAGCTACATCACCTTGCACACCTACCATAACCTCGTGCCCCATGGCATCACGCATGGCACGTTACCTGAGCCTCATTTGACCAGTGAGGCATCCTTTGCATATCATTCAATTAAGGCACCTTTGCCCACTTGCTAGAGCATGATAACTTGCTTACAAATAGCTCCTAAGAAGGAAGTCACACATCTACCTTGTTAAGTGTTAGGAGATACAAAGACAAGGCAAAACTGGCCCAAAGTAACAGAGGAGGGGAATGCCGGAGCACGGAGTATGTCAGGACAGGTATGTACATGTTTAGAAGAGCACAGAGTACGGACCGAATATCCACGCCAGACAAGTAGTGGTCGTACGAGTAAGGTACCTAGTGTGGTCCTCATCAGCCAATCTCTGACACTCGTACTAAATAAGTGGTGGAGGTACATCCAAGTACTGATGTTGAGGTGCTCCAGCAAATCTTCGGGATGTACTAAAACCGACCACCACGCTCCTGGCACCATTACCACCTGTAAAATGCATATGCAAGATCATGTCCCTAGGGACCACAGTGTACTAAGAGTCATTAGCACTCTACTATAAATATGACCTCCCTTCACCTGAGAAGGGAGAGTGGATCTTTGGGAGAAAAACTTGTAACTAACTATTGCTAATGAAAATGGATGCACAACATTCTCTCTATTTTATGCTTTAGAACTCTAACGTTGACATTCTATGTCCTTGCAATCACATGGAAGTTTATTTGAAATTTAATCAGTTTAAGTTCACTTCTTTTACAATTAAAAAATTTCTTGATTTAACTTAGTTGACGAGTTCTTACCGTCAACAATTCCCTTAGTATTTCTAATAATAATAGTAATATATTAATAATTTCATAATGATGAAAGGAATTGATTTAGGTAAATATCTAACACACCAAATTTGAAAAAATCTATTTTCAAATTATTAATTAATTAAATAAATAAAATATAAACAATACTGATACTTTATCAGTACACGGCTACACACATGGCATAGTCCCTGAACTATGTCATGCATGTATAGCACTATTCCGTTTCAGGGATATTACATTTTCCTTTTATTTATTTTTTTATTTAATTAAAATCAATCATTCTAAAAAATATGGTATTATCTTTTTAAGGAAAAAATCACAACCATATTTCAAAATTTAAAATTTAAATTCAATATTCAAATTCAAATTGATGATCATCATTATCATAATGTTTTTAAAATTCAATAAATAAAAAATTATTTTGACTTACCAATTTTATTTTCACCCACTCAAATAAAATAATTAATTTATTTATATATATATTTCAAAATTATATATTTGAATCAATAGACATATTTTCGAAAATTTAATAATTAATTCCAAATAAATTATTCAACATCAATTATCATATAATTGTATATTTGAACCGAAGAATAAATCCTACTCAATTTTCTAAATTACAGTTTTACGTTTGTATCAACTCTTACCTTGATATGGTGTTGATAGGGCCACCTTGGGGACCTATGGACCTAAAATTTCAAGCTCTAATAAATATTAGATTATTAATCGAAGCTCTTCAATTAAATAATCATATTTATTAATCTCATGATTACTCCACTATAAATATGAGGTTGAACTCTTAATAATTATAGACATATATTTACAAAGTACTTTATTGAGGAATAAAGTGTCCATTGATATAATCGTTACATACAATGTTAATCCTCTATTAATGGTTCATAATTGAAAGGAAATAAAATTACTATTTTACCCTTTTGACCATATCTAGTTCCTAGTGTACCATTGACTTTACTAGTGAAGGTTGTGTCACAATAAGTTTGCGACATGAGCACTCATAACCTTTTCAATTCCAAAAGTCAACCCAATAGTGAACCATTATTCAATCTATAAGAAGATATAGATTCCATATCTGTTAAACTATGTCCCCAGCCATTTATATCATTAAAACCCCAAAACAATTATTCTTAGCTTGATCATTCTGAGAAACCTTAACGCATGAATCAAAGGATTAGATGACAGATATAGGAGTTCATAGTAACCTTAGGATTAAGATCATCATGTATATGATCATCATTTGATGTGTTTGATTAATACTACGAAACAGTGTTTAAACAAGTATTAACAAATCACATCTGGTCCAGTTCTATATATCACTATATATAAATTACCTTCACTAAAGTGTCCTACTACACTAGTGACCCGGATCTAGGTCACTTGTATTCATAATACTAGCGAACCATACTAGCAGAAATTAATTTAAAGATTTCATAACTTCATTTTACTGCAAACTATTTTAAGTTCATTATCTCCATCTCGATCCTCTCATACCAATATGAGAATAAGATCACATAGCTAAACTTTTGAATTTTATGATATTTACTTAATATTATCAACATGACATCAGATATAGTCGATAAATATATTGTAGAGTCTCATAATGTTTACTTAGTTAACTAGTTAGTAGCAGTTGTAGTATTTTAGATTTCGTGGATTTTGGTAGAAACCGGGACTTAGTTGGAAACTCCTAGCAACAGTTATGGATTTTATAAGTTTAACCTATAGTTTAAGAATATTAATTATAACATAAGGTTTGATTAATATTGCTGGTCCTAGATATATTATTTATTATAACTTATGGTTTAGATAGAGCCAATAAGAATATGACACTTGTCATAAGCATGATTATTAAGGAATTAAGTATTTTGATGATAAACTAAAGAAATAGCAGCTGTAGTGCCTACCAGAAAATGTTAGGGTCGCATTTTGACTCAGTCAAAGAAGTTATCCAACCTTAATTATGCTGAAAAAGTGCAATTACGTGTTTAAAATATTCACGTATGCCGATATATCGAAGCTGGGAGTCGATATATCGCCTGACGAAGGATACGGAAAACATGTTGATGTTGCACGAACGTACGAACGAAGGCTCAGGATTAGGGTAGAGCCGATAAATTGCCACATAGGGGCGATATATCACCCTTAGTATCATTTTTTTTCTTTTGTTTTTAATTTGAAAAATAAACCTGAACTACTTAGACCTACCTCTGAATGTTTTGACTGAGTCTTAAGCCTCTGATTGACGAGTATTCAAATATTTTCAATTATATTCATTATTTTTATTCAAATCAAAATGGGGTTAGTTTCACTCCTTACCTCTATATATAGGACCTAGTACCCAGCCCTTCCCCTCATCTTCAAGCTGTGATCAGAGACTCCAAGGTGCTAGTACTACCATAGAGTGATAAACACTTGGGTTGGGAAAAATCTTTGTCATTCTTAAGCTTTATAAAATACTTGGGAAGTGAGGTTTAGTGTATTTCGATATTGAAGTTAGACCAATCCATAAGGTCAACTAAGGTATTCCTATTCTTTAAGTCCAGCTCTTTAAAACTACTTTAGATTTCCTTAGTTCCTTTTTATTCAGATCGTAACTTTTGATATTGGTTTTTTATTAGGTTCTTGAAACAAAAAGATCTCTCTTGGTAAGTTTCATCCTGAAGGTTTAGTTTCCACATTTATTCCTTACTCTTTAGAAATACTCACCATCCTTATTGTTGGTTTAGGAGTGTTCAAAGTCCCGCATTTGTTCTAAAAAATCCCGGTTTTGGTAAGGAAAATAGGATAGCTATTATATGCCTATATGTTATGATTATGCTATAATATGTTATGTTATGATATGTTATTATGTGTTATGATAAATATGTTTTTGGGGCTTATAGTTGCTTAAATAGCGAACCCCAACACTTTTATGTTTCTTGAGGCTTATAGTTGCTTAGCTAGCAAACCTCAATGTATTTTGAGGCTTATAGTTGCTTAGCTAGTAAACCCCATTATTTACCATGTACATGGGTTAGAATTATGATATATGTTTTATAGTATATGTTTTTGTTATAGTCGTATGTTTATGTTTTATGTTATATGTGTTAGTAGATTTTCCTTGCTGGGCATTAGGCTCACTCCTTTTTCTTTTAGTGTGATGCAAGAAATTAGATACGGAGGCGAAAGGATTCTTGGTGGCTTGATTTATGTATTGAGGACGAATGAAATGAATGGGCTGCGGGTCGATCGAGGATGACGTTATTTTTAGTTTTTAAAATTATGTTTCTATGTATTTTCCGCATTTAGTTTTGTAAGTAATTTTATTTAGTTTAAAATTATGTTTTATGTTTTAAACAATGGGTACCCATACCAAAATTATATTTTACTTTGTAATTTTCACAATATTATGTTAAAGTTTTAATAAAGTTATTATTATTTCTTATGTATATGTTCTTCATAGTAATAACAATGTTTAGTAGTTCTAATGGTCCAAGGTCTTAGAATAGTTGGGCTATTATAGTTGGTATCAGAGCCATGGTCCATTTACATGAAATTCTCCTTGATACACACTTTCAAGCTCCGAATCCAATCGTCAATGTAAGTATTTATGTTTTAGTTATTATGTTTCAGTGTTTTAGCTAATGTTTAAGTCTTATGTTTTCAGTTAAGAATGGATGGAGGTTTAACATATAACGATATCCGAGCCATTAAGGCCTTAAAAAGGATTATTGAACCAAGAAATACAGTAGGAATATTGGAAAGAATCACTCGGAGATTTCTTTTATTCCATAATCAAATAGTTCATCTCCAAACAACTAAGCAAATAATGATGAGAGCTACGGAACAATATATTTTAGTAATTAGGCTTTTTAAAGATTTTCCTTTTGTAATTGCTGCTTTGGAAGAAATATGGGAGACAATAGATGTTGACGACTGAAATACCAATGGCGATGAGATATTGTTTTCTCATAATTAGGTTTACCTCTAAGATGGAATTCCAATTCACAAGAGAACAAAAGAATAAAATCTTTACGAATCTTCCCCGAGGATTTTTTGAGGCTCACGAAAATGATGATTATGAAGAGATAGATGATGACATGTTAGATGAAGGATCTGGTGTAGAAGATCTCGATTTTTAGAATAGATTAGTTTCTTTATTTATTATTTTTCCTTTATGATTGTACTTAGTGAAAACTGTTTTTCCAAATTAATATCATTGTTAATTTGATGACATGTATGAGTTTGATTTTATTTTTCAATCATAATAAATAATAAATTTAATAAATAATGACTAAGTTCGGTGAGCGTGGATACAAATCAATGAACCAGGGTTCTATATTGAGAGTTAGGGGGTCATAGTAGTGGGAACGATTTTACTGATCCCAGCCCTCCCTCAATATGGTTAACTTTGGAACAACGATGAGTTTCGAGCCTGAGAATTAAGTCATATAGGATAATTAAAAACACACTTAGAAAATAATAAAGATAGCTTATTTTTTTATGTTTAGAAACACACTCTAACTATAAGGAAGTCTTATACAATTCTTTTCATAAGAAGTCATAATTATTAGGTCCAAGTTATGTTTGCTTAGATTAAGTTTTGCTTTAGAGCCTATTAAGGTAAGTTCTAACATGTTTTTCTCGACTCTTAGAACTCTGTTGAAGATGTCGCTCAGAAGATCTGGTCGCAACAATGTCAATGTCCCCAACCCCGCTCCTGATACGAATGAAGCCCCTCCAATTCGCAGAAGGGGAGTGCATGCTAATGCCAACCGAAATGCACTGTCGCTGCTGCCACCGGTTGACAACACTACAGAAATTTCCAGGCTACGGCATCAAGTTGAGGAATTACTGCAACAACAGTGACAACAGGCTCAGCCTCAGCCTCAGACTCAGTCGCAACCACAGCCTCAACAAATGGATCAAGCACCCCATCAAGTAGGTCCTTATGGGGGATAGCCAATGGAGAACTATGCGCCATACCCAACTCAGCATATGGAGCCAATCTACGAGCGGTTTCGCAAGCAACACACTCTAAACTTTGAAAGGAAAACAGACCCCTTCGAGGCGGAAGAATGGCTGTAGAGCCAATCCTATCACATATGAACCTCGACAACGCAGATCGCATATCCTGCGTTTCATCTCTGCTCAAGAAGGATGCTAGAATATGGTGGGACCTAGTACATCAGACTCAGGATGTTGCCACCATGACTTGGACCAGATTTGTGGAGTTGCTCCACAAAAAGTACTACAACTCATCTGTCATCGCTACAAGGGTCGAGGAGTTTGCTGGCCTGAAGAAAGGAAGTTTATCAGTAGTAGAATAAGCTCGGTAGTTCGACCAATTAGCCAAGTTTGCACCAGAGATGGTTCCAACTGATTTTCTGAGGGTGACCAAGTTCGTTAGAGGACTTCGACCAAAGATTGAGCTAGGGGTTAAGCTAGCAAACCTGGGAAATACTACTTATGTCGATGTTATAGAAACGACAATAGAAGTGGAAAGCCTTCAGTTGAATATTAGTAAAGAGGAGGCCAGTAAGCTTGAGCCTAAACAGCAGAGTCAACCTTAGAATGGTCGGAACTACCACAGCAACAACAACCAACATTCCAGCAATAATAATGGTCAAAAGAGATGGCATCCTGACAATAAGTAGTCCGACAATGATAAAAGGGCACGGACGAACAATAGAGGTAACAGGCCAAGTTATGTAGAATACCCGCAATGTGCTAAATTCCAAAAGAAACATCCTGGTGAGTGCCGCGGAAATACTAAGGGATGCTACAACTGTGGTCAGGAAGGGCACCGAAAGAAAGAGTGTCCCTAGCTCAAGCCACAGGGAAAACAAGATGGTTCTTTTATGCTCATATGCTTATATGTTATGATTATGCTATAATATGTTATATTCTAATATGTTATTATGTGTTATGATATATATGTTTTTGGGGCTTATAGTTGCTTAAATAGCAAACCCCAACACTTTTATGTTTCTTGGGGCTTATAGTTGCTTAGCTATCAAACCTCAATGTATTTTGAGGCTTATAGTTGCTTAGCTAGTAAACCCCATTATTTACCATGTACATGGGTTAGAATTATGATATATGTTTTATAGTATATGTTTTTGTTATAGTCGTATGTTTATGTTTTATGTTATATGTGTTAGTAGATTTTCCTTGCTGGGCATTAGGCTCACTCCTTTTTCTTTTAGTGTAATGCAGGAAACTAGATACGAAGGCGGAAGGATTCTTGGTGGCTTGACTTGTGTATTGAGGATGAATGAAATGAATGGGCTGTGAGTCGATCGAGGATGACGCTATTTTTAGTTTTTAAAATTATGTTTCTATGTATTTTCCGCATTTAGTTTTGTAAGTAATTTTATTTAGCGTAAAATTATGTTTTATGTTTTAAACAATGGGTATCCATACCAAAATTCTATTTTACTATGTAATTTTCACAATATTATGTTGAAGTTTTAATAAAGTTATTATTATTTCTTATGTATATGTTCTTCAAAGTAATAACTATGTTTAGTAGTTCTAATGGTCCAAGGTCTTAGAATAGTTGGGTCATTACATAAATAATTGCTTACTTTATTTAAAACATTTTTCAACTACAATTGCTTTAAGGGAACTATTCCCGGCAAGTTCTTCTTGGATCCCGCCTGGTCGCCTTCATTGTTTCCCATCCTTTTGTTACTGTTCCCTGCCTGGTTATTATGGGTAGTTTACTGAGTCGTAGATGCAACATTTGCTACCTTTTCTACAGGCTAAGTGGGAAGTTGAGTAGTTCCATCCATTGTGAATTCAACCTCCTCTCGAGGTTTATCCATTCTTAAGCTCGGGCTAGGAATTCATATGTATTCTTTACTCCTTTTCTTTGGGTTCCTTTCAAAATTCTCCTCCTACGATAATTCCTAATCGCATTGCCATAAGTAATTGTCATCAACATCTCTTACTCGAGCTACTATGTTGGTGAACTGGCTTATGTAGGACACTCACCCGGATGTTGTTTTATATTATCCAAGGAATTGGCCCCTACCCGTACTTCTTTGGCAGCTATGAACTGCTATTTTAATTTTTACGACAATTGCTGCTAGGAGGTGATTGTATGTTTAAATTGGTCAAACCAAAACTTCGATGCTCTTGTCAAAGTGGTTGGGAATAGAACACAACGCACGTTGACACTAATATTGTGGGTCCTCATCAATGTATTAAAAGTTCTAATGTGGCGTGATGGGTCGGTAGTTTCAACATTGGTGGAAATGTGTGGCATCTTAAAACCTGGTGGATGCGGAGCTGCAATGATATGAGGAGAAAAAGGCTCAAGCTCGTCGTTAGATTCGTAATCATCTTGGTTTCTCCCAGACAGACGACGCCTCATCTGTTCCTCCTTCATTACAAGTCGCTCAAAGGTTGGATCCTTCGCTAATGGGTTGTTTGGGAGTTAAATATTAGATACCATCCTAGGTTGTGCGTTATTTGGGTCATCTGTTGGGGTTTTATGCCCTAATTAAAACCTAATTTCTTTGTAATCTCATTTTATTATCAATAAAAGAATAGAAATCATTTTTGAATTTGTCAATCACTTTTCTTGCATGTTTTATTTTCATAATTATTTGTTTAATATAAACTTTTATTAAATCTCGAGCATATAGCTAATCATATTTATAGTGACGTAATCACAGTGCAATATAAATATGATTATATGTTCAAAATAAGTTAGTCCTAAGATTAGTTAGTGCACAGGGTTTACACTGACTTTCCATTCTACGATATAATCTACTTACACATTGTAGTGTTATGTTTCTTCCAGAACATTAGCAAAGTAGATAAGATCGGATGTATTTGTTACATCAGACTGGATCACCATTGATAGTAGATAGGATAAGTTAACATACTATTATTATCTATTCCAGACATATCATATAGTTGATCATAGGTCAATTCAATCTCAATTCTGATTGATTAGTATTTTAACTAATTGTATTATTTGTGTTCTTTGACTCGTTCGTTACCAGCTTACCCTTAGGACTAGCCCATACTTACATCTTGGTAACTCGGTAGTATAATTGAGTGGGAGTGTTAATCATAGATATGAACATCTATAGCTTCTGATGAAGAAGTAAAACAATGGTTTCCTTTTAGTTTGGTTCAAGGTGCTAAATGATAAAGATCTCATTTAAGTAATTAACATTAGTTTACTAAAATATCGTTTACATGGAACTATGTGTTTTAAGGGTAAAATACAATGAGGGGTAAAATGGTATTTTAGTCCCATCTCATTGTAGACCGTCTATAGATGATTGAGTGATAATTATTGTTGTAACAATCGATAAATGATAACGTATCTATTGTAACGTCCTACGTTTTCGGGTACCTTTAAACGACTCGGGTCGGGATTTCTCCCCCGGGTTAAGAATATTATTTTAAATAATATTATATTTTGTTTGGAAGTATTCCATGAGTTATTGCTAGCCAAAATATGAATTTTGTGATTTTAAAAGTCAGGATAAGACTTTCGGTCCTGGACCGACACAAAAACCCTGATCGGGTAAAAATCTCGGAAAATAAAATGAAAAAAATCATGGCAATTATATTTTGGGCATAAAATACATTCATAAAAGTTAAAGTTTGGTCAAAAATAATAAACCTAAAAGAAAATGGAAATTTTAAGGCATTTTGTGGTAAATGCCTAATTTTGCCGAAATTGAGAATTTTATTCCATGAATGGACCTTAGGTTAAATTTTATTATGTGATTAATTAAATTAAATGTGAGAGACATTAAATTTAATTAATTAATGTTAATTTTGGTGATTAAAACTTAATAAGAGTGAAAAAAGGTGTCAAAAGCCAATTTGGACTTTTCTTCTTATGAAACCTTTATTAAAAATATATATATATATTAAAGATCACATATATGGCAAAGGGTGGCCGGCCATGTGGTCTTTTAGAGTTGTGTGAACCCAATTTGATAAAATTCAAATCCCATTTAATTAAGAAGTCAAGTGGGCAAGTGGGTAGAAAAGCACTCAAGTGTTTTGTGATATTTTGAAGAGTATTGTGAGCTATTCTAACCCCCAAACCGATCCCCACACTCTCTCATTCACTCTCATCTGATTTTTGGAGACTCTCTCAAGTGTTCTCTCCATTTTCAACCCCAAGAACACCAAAGAAACTTGGAAGCTAAGTCTTGGTCTAGGAAGGGTTTTCCCTAAGGTAAAGTCTCATTAATCTAGACTTTTGTCAAGTTTTAATCATAGAGTTTCAAATAGCTAATTACCTATGTTGTTGGGGGAAGTTGGTTAGGGTTTTTGAAAGGTTTTGGAGGAGCCAAAGCTAATAGGAAGGTCCAAACCTTAAGCAAGAACACCAAAGAGGTAAAAAGTTTACTTTTGATGATTTTGTTGTAGGGTTTTTAGTTTTAAGCATTATTTTGTATATCTAATGCTTAAAGTTTCTTGTTGGTGATGTAATAAGGTTATGGTAGTTGTTTAATAATTTTTATGATGCATGTGTATTGATTTTAGAAAATGGGAACCAAAACCCCCAAGAGTTTTGTAGGTTACCCTAAAACAAAACATGTTTTGAGCTGTGACTTCCAAGGGGTCAAGCAGCCACTGTATATTGTTTTTGTAAATTTTAATTGTACTGTGATGTTGTTGAGATTGAGTACATAAAATTGAGCTTTTGAAACACAAAAAAATGTTTAGAAATGAGTAAGTTATGCTATTTCAAAGTTTAGGTAAAAAACAGTTTTTTCGTATTCTTATTTTGCGGAACCAAGTTTGGACAGCCACTGTATAGGGAAAATGAACCCAGTTTTTTCTAAAATTTTGTGGAAATATTTCTGGCATAACCTATTAGTCCACTGTAAAATTTGGTATGAAAATATTGAACGGTTTGAAAGTTATTAACTGTCAAAGTTTGGAAAAAATAAGGACTTGAAAATAAGGTCATTTTTACCTCATTGTTGGAAAATGATTTCACCAATAAAAAATGCTCATTTTGACCTAAGATTTTACAAAGGCCTAAATGGCATAACAAAAATGGAATTGGGAAATTTTGGTAACAATTTGGTAAGTAAATTTCAAGTTATGAACTAACGAAGTATGTAGTTAAAAATGTGAAAAATAGGTTTTTCACACTTAGTGTAAAAATGAGATTTTGGAACATAAGGTAAAAGGAAAAATTTTGTTTATTTCAAGATATAAAATGGTAAGTCTTGAAATCATATTTTCACTAAAATTAACCCTTTGAGTTTAAATGAATTATTTTTATTAAAGAGTTTTTATTCTTTCTAAAAATAAGAGATTTAATTTATTAATAGTTAATAAATTAAAAGAGGGTTTAAAACCCTATATTTTGAGAAAATAATTAAATAAATTATTTTCCTAGTAAGTAAAATTGATTAATTGCTTTTGGAAAATTAATTAGTCAAGATGAGAAATTTATAACGATTTTCCTAATTAAGACAAATTAGGCAATTTTCTTAAAACGGTTTTTAGATATTAAAAACCTTAAGAAAAATAAAAGGAAAATTTAAAGAGTTTATTTTCTTTAAAAAATAATTAAGGAATTTATTTCTATTTTCTGGATATAATACCGGCTAAAATCTTACATATTTTAACCGACTAGTCGAAAGTGCGGGTTAATAGCGATACCTTGAAAGAATAAGATTTTTAGCGGATTGTGGGAAATACCATTGTGATACCCGAGCCTAGGTATCGAGACCTTAGGATAGGTCTCCCCGAGACTTAGGGTTTAGTCTCGAATATTTTGTATGACTTTCCTTAATAGGTTTAAAACCAAATAAGGATTATAAATCCTTACAAATGACTTTTATTAAAATGACCAAACTGCCCAAAATAATAATAATGAATTATGAGTGCCATAATTAATCCGAGTATACTGTATGGATAACTACAGTATTGGCTAAGCGTAACTGGACTGAACGTTGGAGGGTGAAAACTTGCTGAGCGCTAAGGACTCCAAGTAAGTCAACTTATATTGTATGGCTGCAACATGAAATGATTATTGTCTTGTATGTTAGTATAGGGATACATGCATATACATAGGCTGTCATAGAAAGTTGCTTAGAGACGTTAGTCTAGTGAGTGCTGAATTAGAAAATATGAACGGTAGAAGTCCGTCATATCCTAGACGGTTGATCCCCGTCACACTGCTTGATTTTATGTATGTCCGGTTCATTACCGCGACGAGTGGCCATGAGATGAGGATAAGCTGGTTAAACCTAGGGGCGCCAAGATAAATGGGACCTAGGGGCCCTCATGCTTACTTAATCATTGGACGGTTAGAATCCGAGCAAGTGCTCTGATAAGTTATTCCCGGATAGCAGCCGTGAATATTGGCCATTCCGTGAGAGTGCCTAGAGATACTAGGGGTTGCCAAGTTTGAGTGAGGCTGAACACCCTAGGGGCAGCTGCTCACCAGCACCACTGATTAACATAGAAGTCTCCGTGAAACCGTGTAAATTGGATTACACTCTCGAATAAGTAGCGATGCCCTAGGTAACACGATAGTTACCCTTGATGAGAATATTTATTGGCTAGATCTTAGTGTGGAGACTCGGTTCTCTTTTACAGATTAGCAATTATGTTGGAGGGCGCGTTACGCCTAAATTGTTGGAAATTGTCGAGCGTTGGTCTCGAATTATATTGTGATATAATATATCTGCTTGCTCTAGGATTTTCTGAGTGCAGGATTTTTATCTAGATGTGAATTAATTTATCCTTGGTTATCAGGCATGACCATAAGTTTGCCAGGATGCTTTAGCATTCTTGAAATTGATTGTGTAGGGTCTGGATGGGTCCGGATCCCTATTTCTCTATCTGCTTTGTTTGAAAGTTGATCTTTCTAAGTGTTTTCGCTTACCTAGTTGTTTCATGTTGTAGGTAAGGGCAAGGGCAGGGCAGAGCAGTGAGCGCTGGAGTCTTCCTTGCAAATGTACATGTGGACCGACCTTTTGGGAAGTCTTTTTATTTTTGGAAATGTTGTGTAATTTTCCTAAACTAGGCTCACTCTAATCTTTATAAAACATGTTTGTAACTAAATGTTAAGTATGGCCATACGACTTTTTAAAAAGTTTTTTTTTCTATGGGTTTTTGAGACATTTTGTTAAATGAAAACATTTATATTTCTGCATTATCGAGTCTTGAAAATCTGGGTCATTACATCTATATTGCTTATAGAGCGTTCTGTGAATTCAAGAGTGCAATTTTGAGTCTTTAGTGGAGTCACGAGGAATTAATAAGTTAGTAAATTTATTTGTTAGATTTATGTTAACTTATTGATGTTTGATTTCATAGGCCCATGGTCTCCACTGTACCTTGGATAAAATCAACTAGATAGTCTCAATTAATTGATTTAATTATCAATTAGAATTATCAAAGTTGACCAGGTCAATTTTGGATAGTTTGACAGAGTTATGTAATTTAGAGAAGAAAAGAGAAATTATGGAAGATTTATTAATTAAGATAAATTGGTATCTAAATTAATAAATAAGTTTAAATCAAGGTTCAAATTATAAATAATTAATTTAATAAAGGATTTAAATAATTATTTAATTAATTAAATCAATAAAAATAATACAGGCCTTGATTTTAAGTCCAACAAACTTATAATTAAATGGGAAATTTCACGGGCCTAAAGCCCATGATAATTTTGTCCTAGGGCTAATTATTGGCTATTATTATATTGATTTATTAAGTGACCTAATTGAGCTTAGAAAATGAATGCTAAGAGAGAGATGAAAACAGATTTTGAATCACAAGATTCTGATAATTTTTAGATTCTCTCTACTACATAAGTCATTTTCTAAACCTCATTGTTCTTTTCTCTTCTTCTCTTTGTATCTATCTCATTTGTTTAGAATTTCCCACCCTAGTCTAAGTGATTCTAAGGATACTTTTGAAGGCTGTGAAGAAAATTGAAGAACGATTCAGTTTCTTGATAATACTCTGCGACAAAAATGATACAAGGGTTAGAGAAATTGAAGGAAGGACTCTATTATTCCGATGTGTATAATGTTAGTGTTCTTATCATTATTTCTCTTTGAATTAAATTTTAGAAACATGTTCTAGGTTGTCTCATAGTAACTTGTTTAATAGATCTACATGAAAATAAAAAAGGATCCTGTATAAGTTTCCTAACAAAAGTGTCCTTCATGGCATTAACCATCTCCTCTCGAGCGACTATATTACTCATCTCAATTTTTTGCTATTGGGAGGCAATTTGGCCCTTTAGGGCCACCACTTCTTCTGGCTCCTCCATGTTAAAGGACTGAGAGTAGTCATCGTTGTATTCACCTTCCTCACCGTCGTACGTGACGTTATCGTCGTAATTTTCTTGGGCCACCTCTAGGTCTGCTGGCGGAGGTGGTCGGCTAGGCTCCCCTCCATCAGCGGCGGTGGGAAGAAGAATTTCATCAGGTGCATTTTTTCTGGTTTTCATCATCGTGGAATCTCTAAGCTTGAGTTCAGATCTCAATGAAAGCACCAAAATGTTGATCGCCTTTTTCGCTATAAAATAATTAAAAGAAGTTAATGAAAATATAGTAAGAAGACACAAATTTTATGTGGTTTATCTTATTAATTAACCCTAGTCCACAAGTCTATTGTATTAGGATTTCAGGAAGCTTGAAGGTTTCAACTTCTGTGGGATTCAGACAGTTCCTGGTAGTGCTCTGAATACAAAAATTTGGGGTCCCTTTACAATGGGTGCCCTAGCCCTATTTATAGTGGCTAAGGACAATTAATTCCCTTAACGAGGATTTATTACAAAATATTCCCAATTAATTGGGGTCCCAATGCCAATTAATACACATTCTCATAATAAAACAGGTGGTGGACCTGTGCGAATCACACGGGGCCCATTTTGGAAGTTGCAACCCACAAACTTCTAAGGAGACACACTCCTAACAGTTCCAAGGGGTCGCTGCACATTTTCCCATGTTAGGAAACGCATTGGGACATGTTGCTTGTCGCCTGTATAAGCTCGATACCACGACTGAAGGAACGATAGGTTTTTTAGACGACTGCTTATTGTGCAGGGTTACTGTGCTTGCACATGGTGCGTACCTCCTGGCCCTAAGGACAACTCGTCAGGCCTAGACGACTGCATATGCATAAAATCATGATGACTATGGTAATGGTTCTTGGGACAAAATACCCTTGAAGAAATTCATCTCAGGAAATGGATCACAATATACTCGAAAGGCTTACCTTCTAAGCATCTCTAGGCGAGCTCTGGGCTTTACTAACTCCTGTGGAGTGTAATTAGTTCTTTTTTTTGTCTGTTATATCAATTTTAGGCTATGTAGTGGTTTAAGCAAAAACAAGGAATTTCTAATTTGATATCTCTTGATCCTGAAAAAGAGAGAACTTGCCAACACAACAAGAAAAAGATGAAAACTGAGAGATTATGTGCTGCCAACTGTCACGGGAGTACATTCGTGCATAAGACCACTGGGGGTTAATGCAAATAATTTTGAGATTAAGCCGACAATCTTACCTAATCATCCTTATATTTATTAGAGAAATAATCAAGGTATTCAACCTCAATTTCAACAGCCTATGCTTCAAGTGTCACCTAATGAATTACAAACAACTTTGTTGACTTTAACTAAACCACAGATACAATTTATGACAGAAACAAGTTCATAAATTTTGACAAATTTTCTGTGGAAAGTTGAAGGATTAGAATAGGGAGTCTCCTAAAATTTTCAATATTAAAAATTTAGACTCTTCATTGGTGTTTAGTGTGAGGAAAGATTCAAGGGGTTGATTAGACTCTGGATAATTTTGAACAGGAAAGAAGGTAAACATCTTCCTAAATGATGTTAACGTCAGTGCCTTTGGGAGGCCACCTTATCAAGTCGAGGTAACGGCATTAATTTTTTTTTTCATATTTTAATTTTTTGTTTTAGTTATTTTAATATTTATTGTCTTATGAACTGTGATAAGCGTTAAAAATAATAATGAAAAACATGAATACTCCACATTTGGAGTAAGTGGTTTGGTCACACCATACCATTACAACAATCGCGCCCACAATCAGGAGAAGGCTTCTAGGATACTAGCATGACTGCGACACTCAAGTGCTGCGATGCTCTCATAATTTTTCCCCAAAAACAACTCTGTCCTCTGATTTCATCATCTCCATTACTTGGGTCTGAGATTTCATCCCCTATTTGGTACTAGTACTTCTCAAACTTAGCCTAGACCACCTCGTCCACTTTCTTTAGTGGCTAGGATGGATAGATTGGAGTTACAATGTAAGGAGAATCATTAGTGGAGTGTGCATGTGGCTAATTAACAGCATGATTATCAACCGGCATTTGCTACCTTTTTTGGCATAGATACAAGTCAATTGCCCCATTTCTCCAACCACCCTATTTTGGTCATCCACCATCTTTAGGGGATAGTATTAAGAGTTCTTCGCCTTGAATCATCATATAATTTTTAGGTATGTTTTCTTTTCCCTAGCTTATCTTTAAACATTGGGGACAATGTTTAATTTAAGTTTGGGAGAAGGGATTTAGTTTTTTTTTCTTTCTTAATGTATATATTCTTTTTTAGTTGTGTTTGTGGGTTGTTAGCTTTTGTTATGGATGTAGTGTTTGGTGTAATGTTGTTTAAGGTGTTAATGTGAATTAAGTTGATGATGATTTAGCCGATGATAATTCCTATGTGGATTCAATAATATCTTCTTCCTCTCTATTCCGAATTATTAAATTTGAGTATAATGCTTGTGATTAATTGGTGCCATATTTTACATGATTTATGATTTTAATTCGAGATCTGAAAAGTGAAAGTTAAATATACTAGTTAAATAATCATAATGTACATATTAGATGAGAATACCTTTATAAATTGTGTAGCATTTAGGGCTTTATTCTTAATTCCTTTTACATGTTAGAATGATCATAGGGGTGTAGAAAATTCACATATAAATTGAGATCTTGTATCTTGAGAGAAAATAGGAGTTGTTTTAGTAAAATGTGAATAGTAAAATAATAGATAGGAAAGTTGATGAAATTAAGGGTATGATTGGTTCGCGGTTTGAAAATTGTATTTTTAAAAAGTGTGATTCTGAAATGAAAATCTGGATTTAATGTCTGAAAATAGATTTCTGAAAATGCGATTGGTTCAATGTATGTAAACTGTTTTTGAGTTTTAAAAAATTGAATCTGTGTTTGGTATAAAATATGAAAGCATAACATAAACAAAATATGTGATTGGTAGAGATAAATTTGAAACCTATTTTCATTCAGTATTTTTTTTTTAACAATTGTTGTATAATATCAAATTTTAATTTTCTATCAATCCTTCATGTTAGCAAATCAAGGAGCAATACCAAGCTATGATCGTGATGTCATTGTTGGGGTCAACAACTCTATATGTCTAGAAGAATGAAAACAACTGCTAAAGAGTTGAGGTGAAAAGAGGAGAAGAAAAAATACAGATCTGGGATAAAATGTTTAAGATAAAGAGAAAACATCAATTTTGCGTTTTCAGTTTTGCAAGCTAAAATTAGAATTTGAATTTGAATTTTGTTTTTAAAAATAAATAACCAATCAATAATTATTGTGGGTCCCACCTTATTTGAATTTTGCAAAATATAGAATCTGATTTGGATTAGATACCAATCAAACCCTAAATTCCCTAGTTTTCATCCATTGAATTAGGTTACTATTTATTTTCTAGTTAGTTTATTTTGTTTATTTTGTTTCTTTATTTTATTTATTAATTTTTCTAAATTTCAAATTTGAATACTAAAAAGAATTAAACTTGAAATTGTTTGTTGTTGATTCAACACTATAATTATTTTTATTACTTGTTACGATTGTGTATAATTGCATACTAAAATTCTACAAAACCCGCTCTTCAATATGATAACTAATTAGACTAAGCCTAGCCACCATGGAACCAAGTATATGTTAGAGGATAGTGAACTTACACCAACTATCTATATGGATTCAGGGTAAAGCTTACAATGAAGAGATATAAAAATATTCGAAAGAAAAGAAGTGTAAATTGTAAAGCGAAATCAAATCTATGATGAGAAGAAGAACACCACTTATAACTTGAATTCTTTGGGAAGGAAACACCATATGGCTCATACAGAAGAATATCGATATGAGATGTGACACCACCTCTAAGTTCATATAGGTGAAGTTCTTACAACATCTTTGCTACCTTTAGAGATGGTTGTTCCACTCAACTCAACTTCATTAAATGCCCTAGGCTTAACCCTCACCTGGTAGAAACTAACACTAACCATCTTAGATGGGACTCACAATGGTTTAGTGTTGAATACTATCCACTTATCAATGAATTCTTCTTACCTATTGAACTATTTCCATTAATATTTACAATTTTGGAGTTGGGTTGCCATCATTGGTGAATCTCATATTTTATTAGTTTTAGTCCCATCCCTCTAGATGTTGAACATATTAAGCTTCTCACAAGAGGTTTTGTAAATGGATCTGATAAGTTCTCACTAATCTTAGCATATGAGATAGATATGATTCCATCTTGAATCCATTGTCTCACATACTCATGTCTTTGCCTTATGTGTGTAGACTTTCCATTATACACACTATTGTATGCTCTAGCAAGAGTAGCTTGACTATCAAAATGTATCAAGATCATTGATAATGAATACATGGTAAATGGGATGTCCAACATGAGATCCCTTAGCCACTTTGTCTCTTTGTTGGTTGCTGCTAGAGCTATAAATTCATCTTCCATGGCTGAGTGTGATATAGAGTTTTGGTTCTTGGAACCTCAAGAAATAACACATCCACCAAATGTAAATACCCAACTGGTGGTTGAGATATTGTCTCCCATATTTCACATCAAACTTGGATCGAAGTATCCGACAAGAATTTTAGGAAAATTTGGGAAATGGAGGCTAACATCTTTTGTATGCTTAACATGCCCTAGGATTCTCTCAATATCCCTCCAATGCCTTTGACTTGGATTACTAGCTACCAAGTTTACTAACAGCATATGCAATATCTGCTCTAGTACAATTAGCGGCATACATTAAGCTCCCTATTTCACTTTTATATTCAAGTTGAGCCACTGCTCTTCCTTCATTCTTTTCAAGCTTTACGGTTGAATTGAATGGTGTATTTGTTAAGATCTATGCCCTAAAAGAATGTAATGACATTTTATTGATTTAAATAAAAGCACAATTTTATTATATTTAAATGTGATAATTATTGTTTGAATAATTTATTTGAATATTAAGAAAATTTCATATTCATTTATGATGATATGGTCTTGTATTAGTATGAGAGAATTAAGATCAGATAAAATGAATAAAATAGTTAGTAACATATTAAAGTAAGGAGTCTTTAATGAATGGATACTAGTACGATTTACTAATCATACGAGATGCAAGTATTCTATATTTGGATTACTGATGTGGATAGAGATCTTGGTAAAGGTACTGTATATAATAGAGATCATATATGGCATGAACGATATGAATTAACTATCTTTATAAACTTACCATTCACCATAAAGATTTAATTCTTATCATAATAGATGATCATTTGTAGATCATTCTAAATCCTAAGTAGTCATGAACTCCTATTTATGCGTATTGGATCTTTTGATGCACTCCTTAAGGTTTCTTAGTATAATGAGGCTAATGGATTTTGTTTTGGAGATTCAATATCATGAATGGTTGAGAACCTAATTTACAATAAAGGAATCCATACTTCCTAATGAATCAAATATAGGTTCACTTAAGGGTAAATTCTGGAACTAAATAGTTATTGAGCTCAAATCTATAATTTGATTACAGATTAATTATTCACTAGTGAATTAATGGTACTTAAGGAACAAGAGGTAATTACAAGGGTAAAATGGTAACTTTGACTAACTCTAATTAACAAACAAATAATTGGATGACAAAACTACATTTATTAATTATATCGATGGACTACAAAGAAAACTCTGTAAATATAATTCTATAAATACTTAGAGTACAATTCCTGTAGAGTCCAAGAACTTTACTTAGCTAAGTTAGATAGTAGTATAATAGTAATAATAGTATTATCTTTATGACTGTGGATTTTTGGTTCAGACCGGGATTTATTTGGACACTCATAGTAGTACTTGTAGATTTTCTAAGTTTAGCCTATAGTTTAGGAATATTAATTTTAACCTAAGGTTTGATTAATATGACTAATATTGAGGATAATATTTATTATACTATAAGGTTTAGATAAGAACCAATTAGATAATAGCACATGTTATGTATGGGTTTATTAATTATTAAGTATTTTGAGGATTAAATTTATTAAGGTTAAAATTTGAATACCCTAAGGTCAGTCAGCAGCTTTGAAAACGTTAGAGGGCTTAGTCAAGGCTGTTTACTCAATTTAAATTAAGCTAAAAATGTGTAATTTCGTGTTTAAATAATCATCGTATGCCGATATATCGCAGCTATAGGGGGCGATATATCGCAGCACGAAGATACGAAAAACACAAAACGTTGCACGATTGCCTCGGGCATACTGGCCCAGGCGATATATCGCCCCTCTCAGCATATTTTGAAAGTTTTCAAAAACGTTCTCCATTCAAACCTTCAACCTCTTAATGAGTCCAGCATCTGTTTGAACGAGTCTTCAACCTCTGCTGAACGATAATTCAAATTATTTTCACTTAAAAAGCCATTATTTTTATTCAAGTTAAATGAAGATCTTTTCATTCCTAAACTCTATAAATAGGACCTAGTACCCAGCCATTTATTCATCTATTACTCTAAGTTCAGAGGTTGCAAGTTGCTAGGTGAGTGTGAGAGTGTAAACACTTGGGTTGGGAATTATATGCTTGATCACTATAAGCTTATCAAACACTTGGGGAAGTAAGGTTTATTCACATTTTGGTTCAAGGTTTAGATTGGACATATAAGTCTTCAAGGTATTTCCAAACTCTAGTCCATTTCTGTATTATGTTCTTTAGAAATTCTCATAGTCTTCTACTCATTCTAACCTTATTCTTATTCTTGGTTAGGAAATCCAAGTTCTTAAGCACAAGGTTTTTGGTAAGTATATTTTGATAGCATAGTCCATTTTTCACTTTCATCCCTTTTCTTCAATATACTCACCATATTATAAATGGTTTTTAGGAGTGTTCCAAGGTCCCAAATCAGTTCCCATATCCCGGTTATTTTGGTAAGGAAAATAGGATAGGATTTATGTGTTATATGCTTTTATATGTTATCTTATGATTTTATGTTATGTAATATGTTATGTTAAGTATGATTGTAGACTTGGGCATATGACCTATACAACTAACAAGCCCCAAATAGATTATGGGCATATGACTTGCTTAGCTAGCAAGACCCCACTAATCTAATGGGCATATGACTTGTTTAGTTTATGGGACCCCAAGTAATAATGGCCATTATAGTATGTATGTGACATAAGTGTTATAGTATGTTTTATGTTACCTTATGAATTTTATGTATATGGTTATATGTTAGATTTTCCTTGCTGAGCATTAGGCTCATTCCTTTATGTTTATATGTGCAGGAAAATAGCTATAGTGGCGGGAAAGGTTCTTGGAAGCTTGGGGAATGTGTATTGAGGCGGAATGGATTCAAGGAGTCGAGAGTTTCGGTTTCGAGGATGAAGTCTTTATTTATGGTTTATGTGTATTTTCCGCACCTATTTATGTAATCTCTTTTTAATTACCATTATGTTATGTTTTGTTTTTAAAACAATGGGATCCCATATCCTACTTGAGATTTTATGTAAGTCTAACAATTGTTTTTACAAGTTTTAATAAAGTTATGATCTTTTCACTTGTAAGTTTTGTTAAAGATTAGTGTCTATGTATAGTTTTTGTTAATGGTCCAAGATCTAGAGTAGTTGGGTCATTACAATTCCATATATAATAGGTTGATTAATAAATAAATAAAATTATTAGATTAAAGAGTTTGATTAATAATTTGGTTTATTAGAGCTTCGTATTGTAGGTCCATGGTCTCAGGTCACCTCTGTCCTACACTGTCAAGGGTAAGGATGTCATAAGGAAGATTTGTAGAGAGAATGACTAAATTGCAAATGAATTAATTTTATGGGCAAGGAAATAATTATGGACAATTGATTCATTTTGAATTAGCTAATTATTTAACTATACAATTTTTATTTTGAAAATCTATATGTTAAAATTAATGTTAATCTTGTTTGGATTAAAATAGAGAGATTAATAATCATTTTATTATAAAATATTTATAATAAGATCTTTATTTATTTATTTATTTAAAACTGATATTTTAAGATAAAGTTAATTTTGAATTAACTGATATTTACTGTGAGATAAATATATTATCTTAAATATTAATTATACAAACAAATGAGAAAATTAGAGAATGAGAGAATGGCTCACGTTACACTCACTACACAGTGAGTGTGTGGCGCCACTCTCAGGGATTCCTATCCCTGAGATTTGAATTTTTAATTTCAAATTAATTTGTTTATTTAATTATACTTAACTATTTTTAAATATGATTTAAATTAAATTATTAAATAAGTTGTAAATAATCAGTTTTATATTAAAATAAAGTAAAGATTAATTAAATTAGTAAATTATCTTTATAAACCTAAAAGAAGTGATACTTTCAGAATATAATTTAAGAAAAACAAATTTTGACTATCAGACTCTCTAAAGAAAGAAACAATAGAATTTCGTAAACCTGGAATTCTAGAAATTTCTATAGCCTCTCTCTTCTCAATCCTCTCTAGATCTCAAGTGTTAAGTACATCTAGAAAGTCTAAATCAACCTTTGAATCCTATGTTCCCACACACGTCCTTGTGTGTTAGAGGATTGACTTGGAAGGCTAGGGTGTGAGCTTTCAGAAAGGATAGTAAGATCATTGATTTATACGAAAAGATTCAAGGACACTTGATAGGCTATAAGAGGTAATCTCTACTCTTTTTATGTGTTATTTAATATATCTGTATATGTATGATTTTGACTGGCATTACTAATTTTTTAAAATATACTATTACGATGCCTATTCTTATTTTTCTAATTTAATACCAACAATTGGTTATGGAACAATCTACATATATATATATATTAAATGTTGTGTGAGTTTCTTGCATTTTTTATATGTTTGCTTATATGTATGATTGAATGATGGATTGTTAATTATATGGTGCTATTGGGTTAGGAATTTGAATTTTATTTTTTCTGGAACTTGTGTAATCCATAAAGGGCATAGAACTTTTGTAAATTTATTTTTGAAATTTAAATTTGAAAAAAATTGTACAGAAGTGAAAGAGGAGGCCCGAGCCTCCAGCCGCACGCCCCTGACCCGCTCGCCCCGCACTCGTGCACCCCTAGTGTTGTGCCCCTTCTTCCTTGCGTCCTTGGTGCCAAGTCCTTGCACTCCAGCTGCTTGCGAGAGCAGCCACCCGAGCCCTTGAGGCTCCTCCTCCTTGCCCGGCCCTAGAGATATAGGGCACCAATCTTGATGCCGAAGCTAGATCCTATTTTTGTTCTAATATATCTTTTATTTAATTAGTTTTAAATTGTTTAAATTGAAAAAGAAAATTAACTTATTTTATTTTTGTTAGAAAAATAAAATATATTTTAGTTGGTTAAGATCTTATCTTAAGATTAAATAAGTATTTGAATTTGATTCTTTTAATTATTTAAATTAAATGAAATTAAAAAAGATGGCAATTTTTTTTATTTAATTAAAAAATAGTTTTAATTAAATCAATGAATTAGAAAAAAATTCGTAAGAATTATAAAGATGGGCCAATATGAGAAGAGAAACATTCTTGGAGTCTTGCAAACAACTAAAGGCCATTTTATAATTTTAATTTCTATTTTTTAAAGGGTTGTGAATTTAGAAATACCCAATAGTACTCAGTTCATCATTTATTGTGTATTTGTTTATTTATTGTATTTATTTAAATAAATGTTAATTTATGTTTGATTGGTAGCATGAACATGCATTAGTCAATTACATGTCATTCATGGCACCCCCACACAATTTTGATTAATCATGCATTTTTTAGAAACGTGATTATCTAGGATTGTCCTAAGTATTTATAAGAATTGTTTTGGACAAATCAAATACATGTAAACTTCTAAGTCTTAAATTAGTTAAAACATGGTAAATCACACCATAATAAAAGCAATAGTTTTTATAGGCCTTTAAGATAATCAACTTTACTTAAAAAGTGTTTTAGTAAAGTGAGATGAATATAATGGGTAATTATCTAGATAACATTAATTGTAGAAACAGACTCTTTTATAATTAAATGTACTTTGTAATTAATTATAGGCACATATTTTAAAATAGTAAGTGGGAGAAGGTAAACATCTCAATATGACCTATGGTCTCCATTATTAGTACAACACTGTGAAATATAAATAGGGCCTCGAGGCGGCTTTGATTTCGTCCCCCTAAGGAAAGATTCTAGATATATTAATACCAAGGTTGGCTTCTTACGAAGATAAAAAATAGTGATGTATTTTAGGCTTGACCTACCCTAAGGCGGTGCTCTCTAAGTTAAGTCATGAATTCTGAAATAATGGGTTACACTTACAATGATGCAATTAAGCTTTTGCGGTTTATAATTGTATCTTGACTAAATCAGCGGTAGTTTGATTTTAAAAGAGAAAATAGGAGTTATTTTAAGTTTTAAATAATAAAGATAAGATCGTCTTATAAGCTATTTGAATATAACTTGACCGACCATAAGGTGACACTTTATTTATTGGGTAGTTTTATCATGGAATAATAAATGCTATGTTTATGTATTTTAATTGTTGCATTCATGCATCATAATTACTTTCCCAATAATTGATATTTTTCAAATATGTAATATTATTGTATTTCAGTAATGTTGAATGGTGGCAATCCAAATACTGGTTTACTTTCACTTGAAAAACTTAATGGTGATAATTTTATAAGATGGAAATCGAATATTAATTTAATGTTAATTTGTGAGAACCATAAATTTACACTAACTGACGGATGTCCAGAAGAGCCCCGCTGCCAATGCCCCGAAGAATATTCAGGACAAATATGTGTTTGGGTTTTATGCCCTAATTAAAACTTAATTCATTGTAATCTCATTTTATTATCAATAAAAGAATATAAATCATTTTTGACTTGCTCAATCACTTTGCTAACATGTTTTATTTTCATGATTATTTGTTTAATATAAACTTATATTAAATCTCGATCATATAGCTAATCATATTTATAGTGACGTAATCATAGTGGAATATATGTATTATTATATGTTAAAAAATAAATTAGTCTTAAGATTAGTTAGTGCACAAGATTTACACTGACTTGCCAATTTACGATATGGTCTACTTACACATTGTAGTTTTATGTTGTTTTCTAGAACATTAGCAAAGTAGATAAGATCAGATGTATTTGTTACATCGGATTGGACCGATATTGACTTTAGATAGATAAGTAAACATACCATAATTATATAATATAGTCATATCATAAAGTTGACCTTAGGTAAATTCAATCTCAATTCTGAGTGGTTAGTATTCTAATTGATTGTATTATTCAAGTCCATTGATTTGTTCGTTACCAGATTACCCTACAGACTAGAACATACTTACATCTTGGGGACTTGGCAGTATTATTGAGTGAGAATGTTAATCATAGATATGGACATCTATAGCTTCTAGCAAGAAGTGAAATGATGATCACCTTATAGCTTGGTTCAACGAGTTAAATGATTGAGTACTCATTTCTCTGATTAAAGTTCACGGAAATATCATTTACAAGGAACTTAGTGGTATTTACAGATAAAATACAATGAGGGGTAAAACGGTAATTTGCACCCGACTCAGTTGTAGATCATCTATAGAAGATTGAATGACAAATTATGGTTGTAACAATGGATAACGTATTTACTTTAAGTTTAAAGAGTTCTATGAGTTCAAAAGTCCAATTCTGAGTCTTTAGTAGAGTCAAGAGAAATTTATAAGGTAGTGAAATTATTCGATAATAATTTTACGGTAACTTATTGGAGCTTGAATTCATGGGTCCATGGTCCCCACAATGTCTTTGATTAAATCATCTAGATGGTCTCAATTAATTGATTTAATTATCAATTAGGATTGTCAAAATTGTTTTGTGTCAAATTTGGACAGTTTTACTAAGATGTGAAATTTGGAGAAGAAAAGAGAAATTTGGGAAAATTTGTTAATTATGACAAATTGGTGTCAAATTGATAAATAGTATTAAATCCATATTCAAATTATAATTAATGTATTTGAATAAATGATTTATTTAAATAATCAATTATTGTTTAAATATATTTATAATTATATATATATAAAGTCTTAATAAAAGTGTAAAGATTTCGTAATATACGAAATCAGTGTATATAATATATATTATATTATATTTTATTAATTAATAAGGATTTTATTTTGATTATTTAACTAAATTGAATTAACACTAAATTTTTGCTATAAATAGGTATTTAAGTTTAGGGTTTTGTAATTTGAAAGTAGTGAAGAGAAAAAAAACAAAAATATACACTTAAGAGACCTATTGTAGCCACTCACATCCTTTCTCTTCTTCTCTATAATTTTTCCATCTTATGTGTTGAGAATTGCCCACTCTAGTCTAGGTGATCAAAGGAAATTGTGTAAGACTATGTAGTTTAAAGACCTAGTTCACTCTCTTGTCATTACTCTACGACAGAAAGGAACAAGGGTGATAGGTTTTATTTGGGCCCACTAAAGTTTAAATTCCTCTCTTGTGGGTGATTCCATTTATGAATGCCCATTTGCTTTGCATTATTATAGTGGACCTAATCAATTGATAACAATTAAAAAAACTAAGGATTAAATTCCTGTCTTTTAGGCTTTGTGTTGAAGTTAGGGGGCCTTAGTAGGGGATACGACATACTGAACCCAAACTCTCCTCCATGCAAACTCAATTGTTATTGCCCATTTACCTGAGTTAGACATAATTTTCTTATGTTTATTTTTCTAGATAGTTGAACCTAATAATTGATTAGCAACAAATTAATTTTAATTTAATTGAATTTGTTTCAAAGGGACACTTTAGAATTAATAGAAAATTATAGGACTTTGCTTTTAAAAATTAATTTTTTGAAGAACCTTAGTCATTAATTATATAATGAGCTTGTTTTAAGAATTGTATTCGATCTCCAATGTTAGTTTAACAAGGTCGATAGCTTAACGGGGTCTCGAGATGCTTTGATTCTTCCCCCTACGGAAGGTGTTCATTAGTTATTTTGACAAGGTTAGATTTTGAAACATAGATAATTATAGGTCAAATTCTAATAGACTCACCCCAATGGTGATTGCTAGGACTAGATCTATGATTATAGAAACCGTGGGTCTAGCTCATATAATAAGAAATTTTGTGTTCTTATTTTGATTGAATAGTAAGTTGTTAATAATGGTGTCCATTATTAAATGAGTTTACAACTCTATTTCACTAATGGTGTGTTTTTTACTCTCGCCAACTCGGACAATGATATTATAGATTAGTTAAATACCTAAAGAAATAGAAATATGATTTTTTTTTCCTCATATCTTTCATTTATTTGGTATATGTTGTGCTATTTCTTAAAATTTGTTTGAATATATGTTTTATTGAGCAAAAGTGATTTATTTATATTTTATTGATAATTTGTAGTTTCAATTATGATTGTGTCTACTCCCATCCTTTCTTAACTTTCAATTGAGAAACTCACTGGAGAAACCTTCCTTAACTGGAAGCAGAACATCAACATTGTGTTGATTAGTGACAACTCCAAGTTTTTCATGACTGAGGAATCCCTAGAAGTTCCAGCTAAAGGAGCTACCAAGTCTATAAGAGACAAATACGAGTGTTGGTAGGCGACTAATAAGAAGGCACGAGACTACATGTTGAATAGTATGGTCGACACTCTCAAGAAAAAGATGGAGAATGTCGAAACAACCTACGAAATCATGGATAAGCTCCAAGGCATGTTCGAGAAAAAGTCTCTGCAAACTCATTTTAATGCCACCAAGAAATATGCCAATGCTTGGATGGCACCATCTCAGCACGTTCGTGTTCATCTGATCAAGATGATGAACTACTTTTAGGAAGCTGAACAACATGGGGCTACAGTAGATGAGGAGACTCAAGTCGGCTTCATCCTCAATAGTCTTTCTCAAGCTTTCCTACCATTCACCACCAACTATATGATGAATAAACTTAATTATGGTTCGATGCAGCTCATGAACGAGCTTCAGACTTCTAAGTCGGTCATGGGTAGACTGAGTAAGGGAGGAGAAAAGAATACTACTGGTGCTACTGTTGATCCAGCTAAGGCTAAAGCTAATGTAGCTTCACACTACTACAAACACGGCTATTTACGTCAGTTTCCCGCTGCCACAAATATTTTTTGTGTCAGTTTCAAAAGTGATGCTGAATCCCATGATGCAAAACTCTCTAGTATTTGCCTCAGTTGGGCACATTCACAAATAGAGAATTTGTGATAATTGGTAACTAACACAAACGCTAGGATTTGTGACAGTTCTGCACTGTCACAATTGCTCTATTTGTGGCAGTGCCCAACTGACACAAACTACCTTAATTTAAAAAAAGAAAAAATCTCAAAACCTAGATTTAAAAATGAAATCTGAAGAACCACCACCAACATCAGGAATCTCCTGCAAAAAGAAACCCATGCAAAGGAAAGAAAAAAAAAAAGAAAAAATGTTAAAATTATTAGAAACAAAATGTTAATATGATTAGACACTAACCCCCATAACCCCTTGATCTTAGAATACTTAAATAAGGATAGAGATTAAGAGATATGTACCCCCACCGTAAGTCCCAAGCGTCGCCGTCACCAAGACCCCCGATCCCCTTCGTCACCGAGCCCCGCCGTCACCGTCGTTTGTCGTTCACTGTGAGTGAGAGAGAGAGAGAGGCCAAGAGATATATAGAGGCCATGAGAGAAAGAGAGAAGAAAGATGTGAAAATGAGAGAAAAAAGTAGAGGCTGAGATAGAGAGAAGTGAGAGAGGCGGCTGAGATTAGGTTAGAAATAAAAAAATTATCTTAGAAATGAAATGGGCTTCGGCCAAGATTTTTTTAAATATAAATGAATTTGTGTCAGTGGAGCACTGACGCAAATGACGAGGTTTGTGATAGTGCCCCACTGACGCAAATGCTCTTAATAGTGGGGTTTCAACCCAAATTTATTTTAATATAAATGCAATTGTGTCAGTGGGGCATTGACACAAATGACGAGGTTTGTGACAGTGCCCCACTGAAGCAAATGCTCTTAACTGTGTCACCGAGCCACTGACGAAACGATCCTCAATAACGGTGTCAGTGTTACTAACGACACAAATACTCTTTCATTTGTGACCATGTCCAACTGCCACAAATGCTAAATCTCGATCAATCGCAGTTGACTGACGTATTTGACTGACACAAAAGGAGAATTTTGGTGTAGTGTCAGTTTCGAGAGCTGGAAACAAGAAGAAGGGTGGACATAACACAAACCCCAAGCCTGCAAAGACAAGTTAACAACCAGATGCACATACGCCTAAAAATAAAAGAAGAATAAGAAAGGTAAAGGTAAATGCTTTCACTACAATGAAAAGGGGCGATGGATACAGGATTGCCCCAAGTTTCTAGCAGCGAAAAACAAAGGTAATGATTATAGTTCATTTATTTTAAAAACATGTGTTTTAGAGAATGATAAATTTGTTTGGATTATCAATTCTAGATCTACTAACCATGTTTGTAATTATTTACAGCTTCTTGAATCGTGGGAGGAGGTGGACAAAGGTGACTTAAAGCTTAGAGTTGGGAATGAAGCATTCGTTGAGGTCCAAGCTAGAGGAAGAGCTCGCCTAAAGTTTGGAAATAAATATTTAATTTTAAATGTTGTATTATTTATTTCAGATTTTTGTATAAATTTAATTTTAGTTTCCATGTTGCAATTAGTACGATATGTTATGACTTTTACAAGTTCGAATATATCTATTTCTGTAACACCCTACTACCCTAAAGTCGTTACCATATGATTTTAAATGACATCCAAAGAAACATTAGGCACGATAACAACATCCAAAGAAACCACATCCCAGTTCAACCAATCAAATACAAATATCAAACCAATACAAGGAACACACATTATAATCATATAAGAGTCAAAGGGACCATTCCCTTGCATTATATATACACATCATGCTCTACATATAGCAACCAGGCAAATAGGACAATTTAGATAAGAAATTAAACATATACTTCACTTAATACTGACCAACCCCAATTCAAGCTTGTCTCTGGCAATGAGCGTACATGGTCGGTCAATCTCTAGAAACCATAAACCTTGGCATGCTTTAATACCAAGTAGTAACGCCCTACTACCCTAGATCCGTTACCATGTGATTTTAAAGTGTGCCATTAGCTCGCTAATCTAGGTTTTAGGCCAAAAAGTGTTATTAAATTAAAGTGATGACTCATTTAATGAAAATTTAATTGAAAAGGTTTAGACATTCAATAAGATTATAAAAGTGTTACATTGGGATAACAAAACATTTTTTAAAACATAATTACGAATCAAAAGTTATTTTACAATCGGCCTAGGCAACAAAATTGGTAGTTTGCACAGTGCTCCTCAAAACTACCCCAGTCGTGGTGGCCAGGTAGGCCAAACATGTACGCACCGCTCCATGCTCTCAAACTCATGCTTAATTAGCCTTTCCTTTTCCCATAGTCGCCATAAAGCACCCGTGAGCCAAGGCCCATCAAGAAAACTCAACAAACATAGCATATGAAAATTCATTTCAGTAAATAAATAACTTAAACAGACACAACAGACAATTCAAATCAACAGCCTAAGTCGACCATGGTGCGTTACCAGGCATCATGTTCACGGTTCTAACCGAGTAGGTGAGTACAACACCCTAGATGGCCAGGCCATGGTGGTCTACATTTAACATGCTTACTGTCATTTCCGGTTTTGGCCGATCGCAAACCTTGCTGACCCCAAGCTTTGCCCATCCCGGCCTTCGCCGATCAGTTACAAATAGATAGACATGAAATAATAATTACCGACATTTAAACATAATACTAAACACAGATGATCAGGCCATGCTCTACTCTATGGACACAAACAGTTTTCTTACCTGAGTGAATGATCCCTAATCCCGAGCCTTAGCAGTAACACCTAGTCATAATGTAATAATAAATAACCATTACAATCTAAACCGTTTAAAAGCCTTTGGAATAATATACTAGCCTTCGGGACCTCAAATTCTACTAAATCGGGTAGTAGGATCCTTCCCGAACCCTTAAGTTTGAGTTCAGGAGCCCAAAAACCCTAATTGGTCAATATTTTCTATTTGAGCTGCGACCTTCCTCAGAGGCACCGCAACCCTCTACAAGTCAGAGAGCTTGACGCTATCACCCAGGGGACACAGGACACAACGTGCTCCAACCTACGTCACAGCGCCTGGGTGATTCAGCAAACCCCATAAGCCAGCTAGGTTCACGCGGGTCGTGGCGCTCAAGAGCACCACCGCGAAGCAACCACGCGAACCCAGAATTCCTGCGATTCTAGAAATCGCAAATCCTTTCCAAGCCATCACAAACTCGATTTCTAACCCATTTCAACCGTAGAATTACACCAGCAATATAAAACTACCACAAAACAGTCATAAAAAACCCTATAAACACACTCAAACTCAGAATCAGAGCTAAAGTTTTAAATCTAGAAAAAACACTTAAACCATGGCTGAAATTCATCAAGAAATAGAGATAGGACTACATCAAATGAGAATTCTATCACCCCTAAGTTGATCCAGTTAATCCCAGCTTCAATCCCAGTCCCAAGCATCAAATCCTCAATTCCTGAGCCGATTCTCAAAGAGTTTCACTAAACTTCCAAGCACACGAAGGGAGAGAGAGTGAACTGAATAGAGAGAGAGAGAGCTGCTGAGAGATTAAATTCCTTCTGTTTTGGTTCTTTCTACAGAGTCCTAATGGGTGAGTCTATCCCTTTCCAAAAGACTAGAATGCCCCTTATCCTATCCTTAACCCTTTAGTACCACCAACGGAAAATCCGTCATTTTCCACAATCCTGCTAATTCCTTGAGTAGTCCTATAAATCCCCAACTAATCGCGGCATACTCAAATAATTGCTAAATAGCCACTTGTTACCCTGTAAATCCCGAACATGCACTAACTCCCCCAAAATAACCCTAGGCTCACCCCAAGCTGGGTATTTGATCCCGTTGAGACTATTCCGCGAATTCACTCCCTAGGACCGCCTCAAACCACACATCTCAAATATATCGCATTCATAACACATATATAATTACATTTATGCCCTCAACGGGCCAAAATTGCAAACATGCCCTTATTAACAAGAACGGGCCCACATGCATATTTAATTCACCTAAACATGCATATATATTCACATTATAATATATCTCAAGTAATCAAGTACTAATACACATATATCACAATTAATCACGTAGTAATACAATTATTTCAATTATTGCCCTTCTGGCATGCTAATCAAGGCACTGAGCCTTATTAGCAAATTTGGGGCATTACAATTTCTTTCAATGGATCATAATTGTGTATTTCTTGTTTGGAAAATGGGCTTTATATTCTGCGACCTAATGAACCCCTCGCATTTAATAATGAATCATTCAAAGTAGCTAAACCTAGGACCAATAAACATAAAAAGAATGATAATGATAACATGACATATTTATGGCATTTAAGACTAGGTCACATTGCCTAGGATAGGTTTCAAAGACTTACAAAGGATGGGCCTTTGAGGGAACTCACCTTAGGTGAATTACTTGTCTGTGAATCATGTCTAGAAGGTAAACTTAATAAGCGTCCATTCTCTGCAAAGGGTAATAGGGCCAAAGAATCACTTGGAATAGTACATTCAGATGTCTGTGGAACTTTGAATGTGAAAGCAAGGGGTGGTTTTGAGTATTTCGTCACTTTTATTGATGATTACTCTAGATACTTATGTCTTTACCCAATGCATAGGAAATCATAAACATTTTCAAAGTTTCAGGAATTCCTAGCCATGGCTTAGAACCAATTAGGTAAAACGTTAAAGATCTTGCACTCTAATAGGGGTAGAAAAATATATGGATATGCAATTCCAAGATCATTTAACTAAACTTTGGATTTTACCTCAACTTACTGCCCCGTGTACTTCGCACCAAAATGGTGTAGCGGAATGCCAGAACATAACTTTATTGGAAATGGTTAGGGGCATGCTTAGTTACTCAACTCTGCCAACTTCATTATAGGAACATGCATTTGATACTTTGAAAGACATTCTAAATGTTGTGCTGTCCAAATCTATCCCCCAAACACCTTTAGAACGTTGGAATGGTCTTGAACCTAGTTTACACCATTATAGAATCTGCAGGTGTCCCGCCCACATCTTGAGGAAAAAGGAAGGAAAGCTAGAATTGCGAACTGAAGTTTGAATGTTTGTTGGCTATCCTAAAGGAAATCAGGGTGGACTTTTCTATAGTCTTTCAAAAGAGAAAGTGTTTAGTTCAACAAATGCTACTTTTCTCGAAAATGACTATGTCCAAAACTTCAAACCGCACAACAAAGTAGTTTTAGAGGAGTTGTTTGAAGAATTGAATCCAACCAATGTTCCATTATCATCAATGCAAGTTGATGATTAAATTCCCACTCTTCCTATCCAACTGACACAAGTAAATTTAAATGAAGAAAATACCACTGTTCCTGAGCAAACTATCACATAGCCTCGTCGTAGTCGGAGGGTTTCTAGGAACCTAGTTCGCTATGGTTTGGATGGTGAAACCAATATGGTTTTTGCTGACACTGGTGATGATGATCCATTGTATTTTAAATAGGCAATGGCTAGCCCTAAAAAGGAACTATCGCTTGAAGCAATGAAATAGGAAATGAAGTCCATGAACTCAAATTTCATCTGGGATCTTGTGGAAGTACCTATTGATTTTAGGGCCATTGGGTGCAAGTGGATTCGTAAGAAGAAATGAGGTGTTGATGGAAAGATCAAAACTTTTAAAGCTCGATTATTGGCAAAGGCTTATACCCAAAGAGAAGGCGTGGACTATGTAGAAACTTTTCGTTCAGTTGGCATGCTCAAGTCCATTCGCATCCTCTTATCCATAGTAGTCGCTCTTGACTATGAGATTTGGAAAATGGATCTCAAGACAGGTTTTCTAAATAGGAAGCTTGGTGAAGTCATTTATATGGATAAGTGTAAAACGCCCTATTCTATTACTTTGTAAAAACTCCATTTGTCTCATAAATAATAAAAAAATACTACTTGAAAGATAAATTCACTGGGGCCTTGCTAAAACAATCAAGTTGGGGCCAAATAGTTAAAAATAAAATAAAGTATTCATATGCAATTTCTAAAAGAAAAATAAAAGTTTTAGTCCCACTGTCATAATTGAAAATAAAATTTATAACATAGTTTCTTTAAAACTCGTTGCTCATATTTATCGTTTATTCGTTAATAGGAAACCACCACACCATAGACACTTAGACGTTGGAACTCCCCACATCACAGCGCGTGCCAAAGAGAAACCCTATTTATTACCTAAAAGGGGGAAAGTAAGGAGGTGAGCTAAATGCTCAGTAAGGAACTATAACAAAATCAAAGAAAAGACAAGAAAGACATGTATCATATAACAGGACAGCTCATAACATCATCATACTCATATTTCATAATCATAAACGAGATCATAATCATACATCACATTCATACAACATATGCATACTCTTTGTGATCATCGCACCTCTGTTGTCCATGTCACATCTTGAGGTAACCAGTATAACTAGGTTGGTAAAACCTCCTCTATGAGGTAAACAGGATCACAGGTCCTTGAATAACCTCGGCGCGTCCGCCATTTTATATACAGCATATCCTTAGTAACTCTTTTGTTGTGTTGCATTCAACACACTAGCAACCTTTTCTTTTCATTCATCATACACGCACATGTAGTACAATTCACATCAAAACATAGAGATTACAAGCTTTATATCATTGTCTTATCATGTCATGTCAAAACATAGCACTTTATAGTACTTTACTTCTTAGAACATACAGCTCTTTCCATGTCATAGCATAAAACATAGAAAGTTCAATCTAACTACTTTACCTCAGGTTCGAGCAAAGCAAAAATGAGAATACGTCACAACGAGCCTATAATCATAACCTGTAATGACCTAACTATTCTAAGACCTTGGACCATTAGAACTACTAAACATAGCTATTACTTTGAAGAACATATACATAAGAAATAATAATAACTTTATTAAAACTTCAACATAATATTGTGGAAATTACAAAGTAAAATAAAATTTTGGTATGGGTACGCATTGTTTAAAACATAAAACATAATTTTAAACTAAAGAAGATCGTTTACAATACTAAATGCGAAAAATACATGGAAACATAAATTAAAAAAAACTAAATATAACATCATCCTCGATCGACTCGCAGCCCATTCATTTCATTCGTCCTCAATACACAAGTAAAGCCACCAAGAATCCGCCCCCTTCGTATCTAGTTTCCTGCATCACACTAAAAGAAAAGGAGTGAGCCTAATGACCATCAAGGAAAATCTACTAACATATACATAACATAAAACGTAAACATAAGACTATAACAAACACATATATCACAATTCTAACCCATGTACATGGTAAACATTGGGGTTTACTAGCTAAGCAACTATAAGCCTGAAATTACATTGAGGTTTGCTAGCTAAGCAACTATAAGCCCCAAGAAACATAAAAGTATTGGGGTTTGCTATTTAAGCAACTATAAGCCCCCAAAACATATATATCATAACATATAATAACATAATATAACATAACATATAAGCATGTACAAAACTATCCTATTTTCCTTACCAAAACTGGGATATTTGAGAACAAATGCGAGACTTGGAACACTCCTAAAACCAACAATTAGAATGGTGAGTATTTCTAAAGAGTAAGGAATAAATGTGGAAACTAAACCTTCAAGAAGAAACTTACCAAGAAAGATCTTTAAGTTTCAATAACCTAATCAAGAACCAATAACAAAAGTTATGATCTGAATAAAAGAAACTAAAGAAAACTAAAGAATTTTAAAGAGCTGGACTTAAATAATTGGAATACCTTAGTTGACCTTATGGATTGGTCTAACTTCAATACCGAAATGAACTAAACCTCACTTCCCAAGTATTTTATAAAGTTTAAGAATGACAAAGCTTTTTCCCAACCCAAGTGTTTATCACTCTATAGTAACACTAGCACCTTGGAGTCTCTGATCATAGCTTTAAGAATGAGAGGAAATGGCTGGGTACTAGGTCCTATTTATAGAGGTAAGGAGTGAAACTAACCCGTTTTTGATTTGAATAAAAATAATGAATAATAACTAAAAATATTTGAATATTCGTCAACCAGAGACTTAAGACTCGGTCAAAAACATTCAGAGGCAGGTCTAAGTAGTTAAACCTTATTTTTTTAATTTAAAAACAAAAATTTCAAAAATAATATCACTAAGGGCGATATATCACCCCTATATGGCGATATATCGGCTCTGCCCTAGTCCCGAGCCTCCGTTCGCACGTTCGAGCAACACTAATGTGTTTTCCGTATCCTCTGTTAGGCGATATATTGGCTCCATGCTGCGATATATCAGCATACGTGAATATTTTAAACACGTAATTGCACTTTTTCACATTAATTTGAATGGGATAACTACTTTGACTGAGTCATAATACGACCCTAACAGTTTCTGGTAGGTGCTAAAGCTTCTATTTCTTTATTTTATCATCAAAATACTTAATTCCTTAATAATCATGCTTATGAAAAGTGTAATGTTCTTATTGGCTCTATCTAAACCTTAGGTTATAATAAATAATATATCTAGGACCAGCAATATTAATCAAACCTTATGTTATAATTAATATTCCTAAACTATAGGTTAAACTTATAAAATCTATAATTGTTGCTATGAGTTTCCAACTAAGTCACGGTTTGAACCAAAATCCACGAAATCTAAAATACTACAACTACTACTAACTATCTAGCTAACTAAATAAATATTCTGGGACTCTACAATTCTCCCCTACTACAAAGAATTTCGTCCCCGAAATTTACTTACCAAACAATTCCGGATACCGAGCTTGCATGTCCTCCTCCAACTCCCACGTTGCCTCCCATTCAGAACTATTTCTCCATAGGACTTTGACTATCGGAATACTCTTAGACCGTAATTACTTCATCCCTTTATCTAGGATGCTAATCGGCTGTTCCTCGTAACTCAAGTCTTTCTGGAGTGCTATCATATCATACTTGAGGATGTGAGATGGATCTGACACATATCTACGCAGCATCGAGATGTGGAACACATTGTGACTATCTGCTAGAGCTGGCGGTAGGGCTAATCTCTATGCAACTGCTCCCACTTTGTCCAATATCTCAAAAGGACCTATAAACCTGGGACTAAGCTTGCCTTTCTTCCCGAACCACTTCACACCTTTCATAGGAGATATCCTTAAGAAGAATTGATCTCCGAGTTTGAATTCCACATCACGCCACTTGGCATCCGCATAACTTTACTTGGCATCCGCATAACTTTTCTGACGGCTCTGAGCAACGAGCATACGTTTTCTAATCAGCGCTACTGCATCCTGAGCTTCTCAAACAAATTCGGGTCCAAGTAGTTGCCTTTCTCCTACTTCGTCCCAATGCAATGACGATCGATATCTCCTTCCATAAAGCAACTCATAGGGTGCCATCCCGATCATTGACTGGTAGCTATTGTTGTAGGAAAATTCTATCAGTGGCAAATACTTACTCCATGATCCTCCGAAATCAATTACACAAGTGCGTATCATATCTTCTAAAATATGTATGGTACGCGTGGACTGACCATCGGTCTGTGGATGAAATGATGTACTAAGACTTAACTTGGTACCCATGGCTTGCTAGAAGCTTTCCCAAAATCTCGATGTAAACACCGATCCTCTATCGGACATTATTGTCTTAGGGATTCCATGCAGTCTTACTATATCTTGAACATAAATGTCTACATATTGTTCTGCTGTATATGAAGTCTTACCAGGCAGAAAATGAGCTGACTTGGTTAATCTATCTATTACTACCCAAGCCGAGTAATGCTGCTTATTCATTCGAGGCAAACCCATGACGAAATCCTTGGCTATGTCCTCCCATTTCCATTATGGAATGCTAAGTGGTTGCAATAAGCCTGCAGGCCGCTGATGTTCTGCTTTAACTTGCTGGCATACCAAACATTTAGACACGTACTCCACTATATCCTTCTTCATTCATGGCCACCAATACATTGCCTTAAGATCGTGAATCATCTTGGTCGACCCTGGGTGAACTAAGTATGGGGTATTGTGTGCTTCTTCTAAAATCTTCACCTTAATCCCTTGATCATTTGGCACACATACTCGATCCTTATATCTCAATATCCCTTGACTTGATATTGTGAAATCTATTGCCTTGCCTTCTTTAACTACTTTCACATGTGCTACTAATGTGTCATCATGCCTTTACCCAATCTGTATATCTTCTAACAGACTTGACTGTATGGATAAGTTAGTCACTTTACCAATGACTACTTTTATTCCAGCATTGATCAACTCTTGCTGTAGCGGCTTTCCTATTCCAGCTAATGCTGCTAGACTTCCATAATTTGTCCTACTTAGCGCATCAACAACTACATTTACCTTTCCTGGGTGGTATGAAATTTCACAGTCATAATCCTTTACTAGTTCTAACCACCTGCGCTGCCTCATGTTGAGCTCATTTTGCGTGAAACAATACTTTAGGCTTTTATAAAGATAATGGCGTTAGATTTTTAATGCAAAGACCACCGCTCAAATGCGGGACTTGAGAACAAATGCGGGACTTGGAACACTCCTAAAACCAACAATAAGAATGGTGAGTATTTCTAAAGAGTAAGGAATAAATGTGGAGACTAAACCTTCAAGAAGAAACTTACCAAGAAAGATCTTTAAGTTTCAAGAACCTAATCAAGAACCAATAACAAAAGTTAGGATCTGAATAAAAGAAACTAAAGAAAACTAAAGAACTTTAAAGAACTGGACTTAAATAATTGGAATACCTTAGTTGACCTTATGGATTGGTCTAACTTCAATACTGAAATACACTAAACCCCACTTCCCATGTATTTTATAAAGCTTAAGAATGAGAAAGCTTTTTCCCAGCCCAAGTGTTTATCACTCTATGGTAACACTAGCACCTTGGAGTCTCTAATCATAGCTTGAAGAATGAGAGGAAATGGCTGGGTGCTAGGTCCTATTTATAGAGGTAAGGAGTGAAACTAACCCCTTTTTTATTTGAATAAAAATAATGAATATTAATTGAAAATATTTGAATATTCGTCAATCGGAGGCTTAAGACTCGGTCAAAAACATTCAGAGGCAGGTCTAAGTAGTTAAGCCTTATTTTTAAATATAAAAACAAAAGTTTCAAAAATAATATCACTAAGGGCGATATATCGCCCCTATATGGCGATATATCGGCTCTGCCCTAGTCCCGAGCCTTCGTTCGCACGTTTGTCCAACGCAAACGTGTTTTCCGTATCCTCCGTTAGACGATATATCGGCTCCATGCTGCGATATATTGGCATACGTGAATATTTTAAACATGTAATTGCACTTTTTCAGCATAATTTGAATGGGATAACTACTTTGACTGAGTCATAATACGACCCTAACAGTTTCTGCTAGGTGCTAAAGCTTCTATTTCTTTATTTTATCATCAAAATACTTAATTCATTAATAATCATGCTTATGACAAGTGTAATGTTCTTATTGGCTTTATCTAAACCTTAGGCGATATATCGGCTCCATGCTGCGATATATTGGCTTACATGAATATTTTAAACATGTAATTGCACTTTTTCAGGATAATTTGAAAGGGATAACTGATTTGACTAAGTCATAATACAACCCTAACAGTTTTTGGTAGGTCCTAAAGCTTCTATTTCTTTATTTTATCATTAAAATACTTAATTCCTTAATAATCATGCTTATGACAAGCGTCATGTTCTTATTGGCTCTATCTAAACCTTATGTTATAATTTATATTCTTAAACTATAGGTTAAACTTATAAAATCCATAATTGTTGGTATGAGTTTCTAACTAAGTCGCGGTTTGAACCAAAATCCACGAAATCTAAAATACTACAACTACTACTAACTATCTAGCTAACTAAGTAAACATTCTGGGACTCTACATAACCAAACGTTCGTCTCTTAGAATCATGTAAGACTACTCATGCCCAACATAGATACCCCACGTGTGCATGGGCGATGCACATGTGGCACAAGTTGCACTACAATTGCAAACATACAATATTTCCACATAAAATCATAAAAGAATAATGCTAATTCTACCTACTAACCCTTAATTGTTACAAAATAAAAGTGATGTATTTGAACAATAGGCATATATTTGAATGTAAAAATGCCTTTGCATGCAACATGCATACGTGAGAGCGTTCTTAAAATTAAACATTTTAAAACGATAATTTCTACATGCTTATTTCTTGCCTTTTCAAACAAAAATTAGCAATATACTTTATTTATCATTAATTGTTTCTTTAAATCCCAAAATTTGTTATACAAAATTTAATACAACATATTTACTTTATAAAATAATCCATTAAGCCTTTTTTGATTTCTCATAAAATAATAATTTCATTTATTATTTAAATAGCAAATAAATGTTGACAAAATTGAAGCAATTTAGAATAATTAAATAAATCTCTAAAAAACCTGCATGTTTATAAATGTGAAAATTCATAAAATAAAATGTGAAATATTATATTTTCATATATATCATTCAAGACTTAAATTATTGGGGGTGTATGACTTATTTATCTTAAACAAAATAATCATTTTGTCTTAATAACCCAAAGTTTCAGCAACTAATAATTTGTATAAAAATCACAAATGAATTCAAACCATAATATTTTCCATATAAAATTAAAAAAAAAACTGCACTTAAATAATAGTGTGAAAAATACATATTTACAATTTGAGAATGTCTCATTCATCATATACATAGGTTAGGGTTTGAAATAATTGATGCACTAGTTTTATATATCTCATTTAAAAGACTTTTCAGACTATTAACTAAAAATTCCACCAATTGTTTATTTAATTAAAATCACAAGCTTGGATTAAAACTATCTTTCTTTCATAAAATATACAAAAAAATCTGCTTGTATTAGTTTGATAAAAACACCATTATCATAAGAAATAATATGTCATTTTATTTATTTAAAATCAAATACCACTTTGAGGAATCATATGTGCATTTCAAAACATTAATTTACCATTATCATCCCAAATTATATAAAAAAAAACAGCAAGCAGAAATAAAAGAAAACCACTCTTAATCATGCTTAAAAAAGTCTTAGACTAAATCTTCATATACCAACTAGATCATCATTTGTAATGGACTTAATACCAATTCCTAAACTTAACAAAATATCCTAACATGTTTATAATGATTATATGTGCATCAAATAAAAAAAATACCAACATGCAATGATAATCTCCCTAGGCCGAATCCCACATGAACAACAAATCCTAAAAATACCAATAACCTCATTTACATTAACATGAAGCATGTTCCTATTTCCCAAATAACACGACCAAGTTCATAGAAAAACAAAAGAAACATAAGCAAAACTTCTCATGCATTTTCTACACATCCATACAAGTCTAGTCCCAAACACACACACACACACACAAACCATAGAGCCCTACACGCCCAAATATATATATTTATATATATATATGTATCCATACACGCTTCCATTCATAAGTAAAATAAATCACACACACCCTAACATGTTGCTATGAATTTGAACAAGATACAAGGGTATGGTAATCCAACACCATTTAATGTGGGAAACAAAACCCAAAACATCAACACACATAAGGAATCCAAAACAAAGGAACAATCAATAAAGAAATACTCATCAAACATTAACCAGGCTAAAGATTTACTGCCTCCTTTGATAGAATTCAATGCTCAAAATGGCCACCACCCTTGATCACTCCGCCTATGGATTTTCGAACAGCACAAGAACAAGAGAAGAGAAATAAAACACAAGAAATTAAGGAGAGGATCTAAACTTAAGAATCAACCAAACCAAGCAAGGCTATACCTATAGAGAGATTCGAATCCCTCTCTTTTTTCTTCTCCTTCTTCTTCTTTCTTCCCTTGCTCGTGCTCTCCCTTTCTCTCTTCTCTCCTCTAGCCGACGGCACCATAAAGGAAATGAGCTTTCAAGCTCATGCTTTTCCTTTCATTTTTCCTAATGGTCTAACCCTATTCCCTAATGTGAATGGTAACTTTCCCAATCCCTTTTCCTTTTATTTTTGCTTAAAATCAAATAATAATAAAAAAATAAATCAATTAGGATAATGGTAGTAATCAAGAGAAAATGTCATCTTTAAAAAAAAGGAACCCTACCTACCCCTTGATTCCCTCACTCGCTTGATCGACTCCTCCCACTCTCTCTCTCCTCCTATACTTGGCCAAATAAGGCCTTTCACACCCGTTCACCAACTTTCCAACTTTCCTATTTTGATACAAATCATTGTCATTTTTTTATTTCTTATTCTTTTTTTAATAGAATAAATAAATAAAATGGGAAAATACATTATATTCTATTGCATGCTCACCATGCATACCATGCACATGAACACACACAATTGCTCAAGTGCATCACTACTTACCATGAACCTTGGTGTATAAAATGAAACCTCACTTACTTACAAATTAAATTATTTAAAATAAATTCACATAATTCATACCAACAATTCAAAGAATTAAAAATAAATTTCTATCACTTGACAATTAATAATAAAACAAATCACAAAATTTATTAAACTAAAAAAAATTTGTGCGCTACATTATACCCTCCTTAAAAGGAATTTCATCCCGAAATTATTCTTAGCAAATAACTAAGGCTATCTTTATCTCATTTTTTCCACCAGCTCCCATGTTGCTTCACTTTCTGTGCCATTCTTCCACATGACCTTAACTAAAGAAATCCTTTTGGATCTCAATTCCTTGATTCCCCTTTTGATAACACGCTCTGACTGTTCATCGTAACTCAGAACCTGCTTTAGCTGTAAAGGCTCATAACTCAAAACAGGAGAGGGATCTGACATGTACTTATGCAACATCGAGATGTGAAAGACGTTATGTGTTTCAGCTAGTGTTGGGGGCAGTGCTAAATGATACTCAAGTTTCCCCACTCTGTCCAAAATCTCAAATGGACCTATAAATCTCATGCTCAACTTCCCTTTCTTCCCCAAATGCATAACACCTTTCATCGTCGAGACTCTCAAGAACACAAACTTGCCTACTAAAAACTTGATGTCCCTTCTCTTAAGGTCTGCGTAACTCTTTTGCCTACTTTGAGCGGTAAGCATCCATTGGAAAATTTTCTCGACCACCTCGCTGGCTTCGCTAACTGCCTTGGGGCCTAGTATTTGCTTATTCCCAACCTCATCCCAGTGCAAGGAAGATCTATATTTGATCCCATAAAGCATCTCATAGGGCGCCATCCCAATAATGGGCTGATAGCTATTTTTATAGGAGAACTCCATCAGTGGTAGATATCGACTCTAAGATTCTAAAAAGTCCAATGCACAATATCTCAACATATACTCTAGAATCTGTATAGTCCTCTTAGACTGCCCATCAGTTTGGGGATGAAAAGAGGTACTGAACTTTAACCTTGTATCCATGGCTTTCTGTAATGCCTTCCAAAAGTTTGACGTGAATACTGACCCTTGATCATAAATAATCGATTTTGGAACCCCATGAAGTTCATTATCTCATTCACATACAACTCTACATACTGGCTCACCGAGTAGGTAGTCATAACTGGTAGAAAATGAGCGGACTTAATGAACCTATCAACTATTACCCAAGAAAAATCATGTTGTTTTGTGGTCCAAGGTAACCCTACCACAAAATCCATTGTTATATCTTCCCGTTTCCATTCTGGAACATAAATGGTTGAAGTAGCCCTGCTGGCCTTTGGTGTTCTGCTTTGACTTGCCGACATGCCAAACATCTGCCAACAAACTCAACAACATCCTTCTTCATTCCAGGCCACCAATACAACGCCTTAAGGTCTTGGTACATGTTTGTCGATTGTGGATGTAAGGAATAAGGTGTTGTGTGCGCCTCCTTCATAATACTTTCCTTGATCTCATCATTGTTAGGCACATAGATCCTATCCTTATATCGAAACAATCCACCATTAGAAATAGTGAAGTCGCCGCTACCACTCTTCTGTCATTAGGGCTTCATCCAATTTCTGCCATTCTCTAATCAGTTCCAATAGGGAGGACTGTAGAGTGAGGTTTGCTAGGCCTCCTATCACGAACTAATTACCGTCGTTTATAATCTCTTTCTACTGAGGCATCTCTATCATGGTCAGAGCTGAGACACTCCCATGTCCTCGCCTACTCATTGCATCAGCAACCACATTGGGCTTGCTCTGGTGGTATAGAATATTGCAATCATAGTCTTCACTAACTCTAACCACCTCCGTTGTCACATACTCAGTTCTTTCTGAGTGAATAAGTATTTCAGACATTTGTGATTGGGGGTAAATCTCACACTTATCCCCATAAAGGTGATGGCTCCATATTTTCTGTGCAAACACCACTGCTACTAACTCAAGATCATGGGTGGGATATCTTTGCTCATAATCCTTGAGCTGCCTTGAAGCATAAGCTACCACCTTCCCATTATGCATCACCACACAACCAAAACTGTTCTTTGATGTGCCACAATACATCATGAATTTCCGACCCTGTGTGGGAACACAAAGGATAGGTGCAGAGATCAATTTATCCTTCATAGTTTGAAAACTTTCTATACATTTCTCAGTCCATGTGAACTTCTGGTGTTTGCGGGCAAGTTGTTCAAGGGTGTGGCAATCTTTGAAAATCCCTCAAGAAATTTCGGATAGTGCCCTACTAACCCTAAGAAGCTTTGAGCCTCTGAGGCATTCTTTGGTTGGGGCCAGTCTCTAATGGCCTCAATCATTGCCGGATCCACTGCTATTCCATTCTTAGACACTATATGCCCTAGGAAAGTCACTTGTTCCAACCAAAACTCACACTTAGAGAACTTAGCGTATAGTTTATGCTCTCGTTGTCTATTTAACGTCAACCTCAGGTGCTCCTCACGCACTTCCTTAGTCTTTGAGTATATAAGGATGTCATCTATAAACACTACTACAAATTTATCCAAGTAGTCCTTAAATACTCAGTTCATCATGTCCATGAATGTCGCTGGGGCATTAGTGAGTCTAGAAGACATCACTAGGAACTCATAATGTCTGTAACGAAAACTGAAAGTTGTTTGAATGTCTCCTTCCTTCACTTTCAACTGATGCTACCCAGATTGCTGATCAATCTTTGAGAACATTGCTCCTCCTTGCACTTGATCTAAAAGGTCATCTATCCTAGGAAAAGGATATTTTTTCTTAATGGTGAACTTATTGAGTTTTCAGTAATCGATGCAAATTCTCATGCTTCCATCGTTCTTTTTCACAAACAGGACTGGTGCCCCCCATGGCGAATGACTAGGTCTTCTGAACCCCTTATCCAACAATTCTTGTAGTTGGGTCTTCAGTTCCTTCAACTCTATAGGTGCCGTTCGGTAGGGTGCTTTGGATATTGGTGATGTTTTTGGTGCAAGTTCGATCACGAATTCAATTTCTCTGTCTGGAAGTAAACCTAGTAAATCCTCGGGAAACACTTCTGGAAACTCACAAACGACGTGGACATTTTTTGGTTTCAACTCTATTTCCTTAGCATTATCCACCACACTGGCCAGATATGTCAAACACCCATGTTGCATTATATTTAGAGCTTCTAGTGCCGATATAATGGGTGTACGAAAACTCGCCACTTCTCCCTTAAAAGAAAAGAGTTCTCCTTCCTCTAGTCTGAACTCCACAGTCTTTTGCTGACAGTCTATCGTCACTCCATATTTGGATAACTAATCCATGCTAAGTATGGCGTCATAGTTTGGTATGTCTAACTCTATGAGGTCTTTCGGGCATTCCCTACTCTCTACTACTATAGATGCTGATTATAACCACCTAGTGGACGGCATAATGTCTCCTGATGGTAACATTGTATTAAAACTACGCTCAAACAATTTACAAGGCATACCCAATTTATCAAGCACATTCATAGCAACATAAGAGTGAGTCGCTCCAAAATCAATAAGGACTCTACATATCATACCAGAAATAGGGAGCTGCCTGTGACCACACTATTACTGTTGGCTGCTTCCTTTTGGGTCAATGCAAAAACCGTCGCTAACACTAGGTTGTTGTTACTGCCCTACCCCATTTTCATTTATGGGAAATCCTTCTTCAGATGGCCTGCCTAATCGTACTTGTAACAGTTGTTGGTGCGCATTCTCCCAAGTGTCATCGCGAGCATTTAGGGCAGCTGGGGTGCTCAACTTTTTTATTCTGGTGATTTTCGCGGTTACGATCATTGTTGCGACTGTTACGATTGTTGTGGTGGTTATGATTGTTTTTATTATTACTATTTGTGGTTGAGGGTCTAGGCCTCTTGTCATTACCACTACTGTACCCGTCATGGGCCTTCCTCTTATTGCCCTCATGGAAGCCCTTATTTTTGTTGGCCTCTGTTCTTGCAGCACTATCCTTCCATATACGGTCCTCCATGTATTCTGTTTCAAGTGCCTTATCCAACACCTCGACAAAACTAACCACCTCAACACTGGTCATCTTGACATCTCTAGTAATCTTTGACTTAAGTCTCCTCATAAGCCTTTAGACCCGCATGACTTCGATTGGTACTATCCCAGGTGCAAACCTAGCCAACCTATCAAACTACTGTGCATAGTCGGTAACAGAAAGGTTCCCTTGAACCAAAGTCACAAACTTGTCCATCCTGGTTTCCAATACAGCTGCACTATAGTACTTCTTTCCAAATGAATGAACAAAGTCTACCTACGTCATAGTATTCAAGTCATGAGTCTGCTTCACCACATCCCACCATATTCTTGCATCCAACTTGAGTAGGTGAGCTGCACAAGAATGAGAATTTCTTGCTCGGGCCTCTAAGGGCAATTTGGTCAATTTGATAAAATTACCAAAATTATGTGATATGTGACAAATTTTATTTTTGTGTCACAATGATTTTAATTACTTAAGCTTGGAGATATTTAAAAACTATAGGGTAAAATTTTAGGGAATTTTAGATAAGTAAAATTACCAAATGACCTTTGAGTGTCTAAGGAGAGAGGTAAAAAGGAGCAAGAGCATAAAGGCCTTTTACAATGGAGGAGCGAGAGATAAGGGTGGGCGACAAGGCTATGCCTAGGACTCTCAAGACCCTAGGACATCTACCCTAGGGGAAGAGTAAGAGCCTTACCCCACTCATTGGCTAAACCCGAATCATTTCTCTCTCATACATCTAATCGTTTTCTAAAGAATAAATAACATTTTTGCCCCTCGAACTATGACCGCCATATGATGGTGTCCCCCAAATGATTTGCGAAGTTAAAAATTCCCCTTGAACTATGCATGTTACTGAAATACGAGACTTCAGTTAGATTTCGTTCTAGGTGACAACAGATTGATGATGTGACATTTTGTCTATTGATGCAGCACTGCCAAGTGTAGAATAATTAGAAATTTTGCCCCCCGAACATTGACCACTACCAAATAATACCTCTTTTATTAAAAAAGTTTGATTTTTTTGTCTAAAATAATAATTAAATCCTTAATAAATTAAAATTTTTATTAATGATAAATAATTTTTTTCACTTTTCTTTTACAATATAAAATAGATATATTTTAGAATGAAAATTTAAAATAAATACTAAAACAAAGAAAAAACCTTTAATTAAAGAGGAGGACGAATGACGAAGATCTTAAATAAAAAAAATAATAATTTAAGAGGAGGAGGAAGTAAAAAAATGTTAAATTTTTTTATTTTAAGATATTTATTTTATATTGTAAATGAAAAGAAAAAGTAAAAACAAAAAGTTATTTGTTATTAATTAGATTTTTAATTTTTAATTTTTGAGTATTTGAAAATTTATTTATTTAATTTGAAACTTTTAGTATTGTTTATTTTCTTAATCTTTTAAAATGATTTTCTTTTTAATTTTTAAGGATATAATTATTATTTTTAAGAAAACAAAAACATAGGTTCTCTTAAAAAAATTAAATTTGTTTTAATGAAAATGGTACAATTTGGTAATGCCTTATTCTACACATGATAGTGCCACATCAACAAACCAAATGCCACATCATCAATTTGTTAACCACCTAAGTCAAATTCTAAGAGAAGTCCCATATTTCAGTAACGTGCATAGTTCAGGGGGAATTTTCAACAGAATCATTCAGGGGACACAATCATATAGTGGTCATAGTTCGGGGGGAAAAAATATAATTTATTCTTTTCTAAAAAATTCCTTTTCCGTAAAGAAAACACACTCTCTTCCATTTCCTCTCCCCAAAACTGAAACCTTAAGTCTCTCTACTCTCCATTGCTGCAACTTTTCTCTCCATGAGCAAAGAGCACTCATTTCCCCATTGAAGGAGGCAAAAGCACAGTAGAACACTTGTGTAGAGTAAGTTTTGAAACCTACTTCATTTTCTCCTCTTTTCCTTTTCAAACCTGAAACCTTAAGGGTTAATGATGCATGCATGTGATCTAATAGCCATGCATGGCATTGATCTTGTGTTCTAGGGTTCAAGAGAAGCTTGTACGGGTAGAATCTCAAGGATTTAACACTTTGGTGATCAAGTGAAAGCAAGGTATTACATCGTTTTAGTTTGCATGTTTTCTCCCTCATCTAAGTCTTTCAAAAGTACCTTAAAATCTAGGAAAAACTTCTGGGTAGCAGGCACTGCCAATATTGCTTTAAATATTTGCAAGGGTTTTTCCATCCCAAAAATTATAAAATTTTGAGGGGAATTGTTAAGATGTGTGTAAGGACCCCTGCAAAATTGTATAGAAAACTGTGTCACAGTTTAAGAGAAATAAGTTTTCTAAGTTTGCCCTAGATACTAAAAAGTAACAATTTCGAACCTTAACGAAAAGTGATTTTTTGAAGGTTAGTTTTCTTAACCTAAAACAAGTTTTTATGCGAGGTTTTTGCCTAGTTCCAGCCCTTATGATATAGAATACGTGAATGATAGTTTAAGGGGTTCGGTTAAAAAATCTCAATTGAGGGCAAAAGATTAAAAACAAGATTTTATCACTTTAAAACATATAATGACATTAGAGTTTTGGAAATGAGAAGAAATAATATTTTGCAAAGATAACTAAGGATTTGGATATTTAACCAATCACAAATCAGATTGAATTAATTTAAAAGATGTTTTTTACCATTTTATAAGTTAAGGGTCCAATTTCCCTTCTCTTAAAAAATAACATAAAAAGAGATCTTAGGTTATGAATAAAAATGGTAAGAATGGGACTTTGGGTTTTCTAGAACCTTTAAGAAAATGAGATAACATTGTTAGATATTTTTTTGTAAAGGGTCAAAATGAGGTATTTCGGTAAATGATAGAAAATGGTTAACTTTTTTAAGAGAACGACCAGTTGGTATTTTTCTTAAGTTATGAGTTGAGTAGAAATCATTTTTCCTAAAACCAAAATACGAGTTATCCGATAAGAGGGTTCTTTAGTTAAAGAATATTAAGATGCACGACACGGAGAGCGTGTTGCGGTGAAGCCAATTTTTTCATGATACTGTAAAGGCTGAAATGAAATCCAGCCATATAAACTGTAATGTGTATAAGAGGCTATAGTATAGAGTCCCTAAGAGTACTTAGCATCATTTTGCTATCATAGAATATTAGCTATGAGAGTATGCCATAGTTTAATCAAAGTACATTGTATTAAATACAGTAATCGCGAAAGGGAAAACGAGTAGTGGTGTTAAAGATCCAGTGGGGAACTAATGACTCCAAATAAGTTAGCCTTTCTCTTTCTTGGCTACAACATGAATATACTAGTGTGTGCTTGTAGTTGTAGATTACACTAGTTTTGTTTGGGTCATTAAGACCATGGTATGTTTAATGCCTACTCTTGCAATGCTTTAGCATTCTGCGGATAAATGGTAAGTGAGTTCAGGTTGGAACTAGAATCTTATTGTAATACTATCCTGGTTGGAGGCAGGACATGGTAAAATTATAGTCTGGGTTGGAGCCAAAACATGGTGAAATTATAGTCTTGGTAGGAGCCAGAACATGGTGAAATTTTAGTCCGGGTTAGAGCTAAGACATTTTTAAATTATCGTCTGGGGTGGAGCTAGGACATGGGGAAATTATAGTCCAGGTTGGAGCTAGGACATGGTGAAATTATAGTCCGGGTTGGAGCCAGGAAATAGTGAAATTATAGTCTGAGTTGGATCCAGGACATGGTGAAATTATAGTCTTGGTTGGAGCCAGGAAATGGTACAATTATCATTTGGTTTGGAGCCAAGACATTGTAAGATAATGTCTGGGTTGGAGCCTTGACATGGTAAGATAGTCCGAGTTGCAGCTAGAATCCTTTATGTTTGTTGAGTTGATTAAATTATGTAATTATGTGTGTCTCGAATGTTATGGGATTTTCTGAGTGCAGGTTTTCATGATATGTGTAGCGTTGGTTGTTAGGTACAATCTAAGTATTTGATTATGATTTGACTATTGTTTGATAATTGTATGATATGGTTAGAACTTATCCAATAACCTAATGATCGGTAGAGATAACTACCTTTGGTCAACCCATTACTGGGTTTAGTATACTTGTGTGTAAGGCTATTCTTACTAAGTGTTTTCACTTACCTAGTTGTTTCATGTTGTGGGTAAGTGCAAATGCAAAGTGGAGCAGTGAGCATTAGAGTCTGCTTGTGGATATGTACATCTGGCCTGACCTGCGATGGATAACCATTTTGAAAAGAAAAAGCTGGAAGTTTGTTATTTCTTTTCGGATAATTGTTTTCTTATAACTCTATAGAAGAGTAGTTGTATTTTTGTTTGCTAAACTAAAAGTGTGTGCACACGATCTTTTTTTAAAAAAATTTAAATGAATGTTTGGTACCACGAGTTAAAAGTAAAAAGTTTAAATTTTCGCATGATTTTGGTCTTGTATATTTTGAAGGTCGTTACAAGTGGTATCATAGCTCGAGTTGATCTAATTCTGTAGAACACCTACATGTACATTCTGCAAGATAGACCGACACTCACTGTAAATATTGTATTTTCATATCTTTTTCCCTTGTTCTCTTTTATTCACCTTAATTCTATAAAATGTAGGTTATGGCTGATATACCTTAGATAGGTGACCCTATGATAAAGAACCTACCTATGATCCCTATGCCTAGGATCGATTACTATAGACTCTTTAACGATGGGAACCCTCGATGCTTTGAGTAAGATCAATGGGATCGGCATGCCATTTGGCAATGGATGCATTACATGACAAAAGTATTTGATAGGGCCAACACACCCGAGCAACGGAGAGTGTGATAAGCCAACACTTGTCTGAGAGAGGCGACATGTATATGGTTTCATCACAGACGTTGGCGGCTTGTTCGCGACACGTGGGATTACTTCCGTATGCAGATTGAGCTAACATTTGGGCCATGGATTGGCCTATCTCCGTGGTTGATAGCATACCTTGAGGCAGGGCGGTAGAGCCAGAGGAGGATCCCGAGCAGCCGGACTAGGATATTAACATAGAGCTGGATATGCTGATTGATAGCCTAAATTAGGTTATGCTGTGAGGGTCTTGTGAATACTTCTTGTAAAGACTTTGAAAACATACTAGGTTGTAGGACTTTTGTATAGTTATATTACACGTGTGTAAAAATCTGACGTGCAACTAGGGTTCTCTTTTGTATTTATCGTGCTACTAACTAAAACTTTATGGCATGTTCTGTCATGATAATTTTGTATTGCTAGGTTATAGCCATAAATTTTATGACTAACCATTTTGAGTTGAATCGTTATGGTTTTTCTTTTCATTTCCTTGTATGTGGGAAACTTGTATACTCAAATGTTTTGATCATTGTTGTATAGAGACTGGCGATGGTGCCTAACACTCGAGCCAGGGGAGCTCGAGCTGTTAATCCACCAGACCCAGCCGAGAGAGTGCTCGTTGACCAAGATGTAGGTCATGGCCGAGGAAAAGGAAGGGTTCGAGGCCGAGGGAGACATACAGGAGAAGGAGCACAACCAAAACCAAATTTGGCAACTCAGATAGAAGATCTGAGAAGGACTATGCTTGAGCAAAAAAAATGCCCAGATGTTCGAGGCATTGATACGAAGATTTTTGGAAGTGCCACACAACCCCGCACCCCTAGCACCCCAAGAAGACATTTCAAAACCACGGGAAGCACCAGCATAAGGAGAGCCACCGGTGGGAGCAAATCTTCCAGCGGATGAACCCAGAGTAGAACTGCCAAAACCGATCTCTGAATGGTTTGGTAGACAAAACCCACCCATGTTTGAAGGGACTTCAGACCCCCTGTTGTTAGAAGAATGGGTTAGTGTGCTGGAAAGGATCTTCCACTTTGTTGAGGCCATCGAAAGGATGCCCGCAACTGGTGGGACATCGCTAAGAAGGGGTGTAATACTACACAGATAAAATGGACAAAATTTTTTAAACTTGTTCAATGCTCAGTACTATAACCAAACAACGATTGATTGGAAACTTGTTGAGTTCTCCAACTTGGTATAAGGGTCATCTAGCGTACAGGAGTACATGCCCAAGTTTGACCAACTCTCAAGATTTGCTCCGGACCTGGTCAACACTGAAGCCAACCAGGTACACAAATTCATGAATGGGTTGAAAAGGGAGATAGCTTAGTTCGTTGATACCGTGAAGACCAACTCGGGTAATTATGATAAAGCTATGAAGAGATCAATTCACCAAGAGTCATGGCTAGTACAAGAGAAGAAAGAGCCCTACAGGGCTAATGAACGAGCACATGTCTCCAATGACCAGGGAAGGTACTCTAGTAACCAGAGTGGCCCTTCTGAAAGGTTTGCATACAGAGGCAATAGAAATGTGGGGAAGACCAATACTCCAGGAAACTCTTGATTTCCCAATGGTTGAGATAATAAACGAACTTCAACAAGCATCCAAGGAGAGAAAACAACTATTTTCCATAATGTAATAAATGCAACCGACGCCACCCATGCGAGTGTAACAACAGTAATTACTTAACATGTGGAAATCTGGACATTTCTTCAGGCATTGCTCGAATCTTGGTCAGAAGGAAGGGAAAAACCAACCAAAGCCAATTGGGGCTGCACCTCGAGTTTATGCACTCACCCAAGGTGATAGAGGAGCTGGGACTTTCGACATGGTGTCAAGTCAGCTTCTTGTGGCTACTAACTCAGCACATGCAGTGAAGGATACTGGTGCATCCCATTCTTTTATTGTTGCATCTTATGTTGATAGGAAAGATAGGAAGCTTGAGCCTATGGAAAATGTATGTGTTGTATCCTTACTTTCGGGGAAGGATATGATGGTACGGTCTTGGGCTAGAGTCGTACCAGTCTGGGTAGAAAGTCGGGAGTTGACCGTGGATTTGCTAGTTTTAGATTTAGATGAGTATGATGTTATTTTTGGTATGGATTGGCTAACCAAATGTGGGGCGGTGGTGAATTGCAAACAAAGAAAGGTGGCTTTTAACCCACATGGGGAAGAACTGTTCGTGTTCCCGGACACAACTCAAGAGAAGAATTTTTCTATAATCTCCACCTCAAAGTTTAGGAAATTACGGGACGATGGATGTATCGGCTACTTGGCGAATGTAATAGATAAGGATAGGGTGTCTAAGACACAACCAACTAAGGTAGTGGTGGTGTGAAAATTTCTGGAAGTGTTTCCTGAGGATCTTCCAGGGATACCCCCAGATTAGGAAGTTGAGTTTAGATTGAGTTAATTTTATGAACCGCACCTATTTCAAAGGCATCGTGCTGGATGGCACCATCTGAGCTCAAAGAAATACAAGTGCAATTACAAAACTACCTGGATATAGGGTTTATACGACCAAGTCATTGTCCTTGGGGAGCCCCGATACTTTTCGTGAAAAAGAAAGACTGCTGCATGAGAATCTGTATAGACTTCCATAAACTCAACAAAGTGGATCAAGAACCGATACCCATTGGCCATATTTGATGATCTATTCGATCAACTACTAGGAGCATCGCTATTCCTAAAGATCGACTTGAGATCCTGATACCACCAGATGTAGGTCAAGGAATCAGATATTCCCAAGACCGCATTCCGAACTCGGACTAACCAATGCGCTGCGACATTCATGGATCTTATGCATAGGGTACTAGGTGAGTATCTAGAAAAATTTGTGATCATGTTTATAGACTATATACTCACGAAACCAGGAAGAACATGACAAGCACCTGGAGCTAATCTTACAACGATTATGCGAGAAAAAGTTTTATGCCAAATTCTCCAAGTGCGAATTTTAGATGACTCAAGTAAGCTTCCTAGGGCACGTGGTGTCAGGAGTTGGAATTGTAGTCGATATAGCCAAAATCGATGTGGTGAAGCAATGGAAGGCCCAAAAAAATGCCAAAGATGTTCGCAGTTTCTTGGGCCTGGCAGGGTATTATAAGGGCTTTGTGGAAGGTCTTTCCAAAATAGCGACGCCTATGACTGCACTAACCCAAAATATAGCGATGCATCATGTAAAGGACTTGGAGTCGTACTAATACAACACGGGAAAGTGATTGTGCACGCCTCCCGAAAACTAAAAATTTACGAGAGAGCCTATCCAACACCCGACTTTGAGCTAGCAGCAGTAGTGTTCGCATTGATGATCTGAAGACACTATCTCTATGGGGTCCACTACGACATATACACAGATCGCAAGAGTCTGAAATATTTCTTCACCTAGAAAGAGTTAAACATGAGACAACGAACGTGGTTAGAATTTTTCAATGATTACGATTGCGATATACTGTACCACCCAGACAAGGCTAATAAAGTAGCTGACACATTGAGTCGGCAGCCAATGGCTTATGTAATTTTGATGAAGGAAATACCCCAAGAACTACAAACCGATATCTCCAAATTTGATTTGGAGATAGTAGTTGGAAGATAGGCGACGTTATCCGTGCAACCCACAATCATGGAAGCAATCCAAGGGGGACAACTCGTAGCAATCCAACGACTGGTGCATGAGACTACAAAAGACATGCAACCAGGGTTTCACATCTCGGAGGATGGAGTGTTGGGTTTCAAGGGTAGATTATGCGTGCCTGATTAGAAGGAGATCAAGAAACAAATCTTTTATGAGGCTCATAATACTCCTTACACTATGCACCTGAGAACCACTAAGATGTATAAGGATCTCATAAGATACTTTTTGTGGGTAGGAATGAAGAGAGATGTAGTGGAGTACGTAGCACAGTATTGGACGTGTCAACAAACCAAGGAGGAGCATCAGTAACCCGTAGGGTTATTGCAGCCGTTAGAGATCCCTGAGTGGAAATGGAAAATGATCACCATGGACTTTGTTACCGGGTTACCACACACTCTGAAGGGGCACAATTCAATCAGGGTTATCGTGGATAGACTGAAAAAAATATGCTCATTTATTACCCATTAAAACAACAGATGGTGCAGATAAGTTGACAGACTTGTACATTGCTGAGATAGTGTAATTACATGTGGTTCCCTTCTTTGTAGTTTCCGATCGAGATAGGCAATTTACCTCCACGTTTGGGAAGAGAATACAAAAGGGATTGGGAACTAAACTCAAGTTTAGTACTAATTTCAACCCATAGATGGATGGCGAGAGCAAACGAACAATTGAGAACATGGAGGATATGTTGAGAGCTTGCATGCTAGATTTTTAAGGTTCGTGGAGTGTAAAACTTCCATTAATTGAGTTCACCTACAACAATATATGTCCTGACTCGATAAAAATGGCTCCGTGTGAGGCACTATACGAAAGAAAGTGTCGATCTCCAATCCACTGCATGAGACTGGTGAGAGAAAATTCTTGGGATCAGAAGAGGTGGACCAAGCTATGAAGGACATTAGGTCGATTCGTCAGAGGCTACAGACCTCTATAGATTTCCCATGCAAGTATGTCAATCATCAACAGAGACCTTTAGAATAGGAATTTGGGGACAAGGTACTGTTAAAGATAGCTCCACTGAGATGAGAAATGAGGTTCGGGAAAAAGGGCAAGTTGAGCCCTAGGTACATAGGATCGTTCGAGATTCTAGAACACATTGGAAAGGTGACTTACCAACTAGCCCTTTCGCCCGTGTTCTTTAGAGTTCACGATGTATTCCAAGTGTCAACCTTAAGGAAGTACGTGAACGACCCCACTCAAGTGCTAAGTTACGATGAACTTAGCATTGATCCTCAACTGAGTTGTTAAGACACTGTGTTAAGAAACAAAACAATAACTTTGGTAAAGTTGCACTGGTGTAACCCCGACATTGAAGAGGCAACCTAGGAGACAGAATCTGAGATGCGGGAGCGGTATCCCATTTGATTTGAGTTTCGGGGATGAAACTTTTATAAATTGTAGGTATTGTAACATCCTATGTTTTGAACATCGGTAGTAGTCGGTTGGAGCCGGTTAAGAATTATGTGGAATTTATTTTGATAAATGATGTTATATGAATTTTTGATGATTATTTAATTTTATAGGCAATGTAATGATCCAGTAAATGATCTAGCTTTATGCAAAGAAATATTGATCTCAGACCATGAAATAAACCCTAATGGGAGAAAAATCTCAGATTAAATAAAATAGGAAATACTATGGCATCAAAATATTAACTTTTTTTGGCAATTGTGACTTTATAGTTGAGCCAATATGTTTAAGAAAAATTGATTGAGGTTCTGATTCCAATCAACGAGGCATAAGAATGAGAATTTCTTTCTCGGGCCTCTAAGGGCATTTAGGTCAATTTGATAAAAATACCAAAACTTATGTGATATGTGACAAATTTTAGTTTTGGGTCACATTTATTTTAATTAATTAAGCTTTGAGATATTTATAAACTATAGGGTAAAAGTTTAGGAAATTTTAGATAAGTAAAATTACCGAAGAGCCCTTGAGTGTCTAAGGAGAGAGGTAAAAAGGAGCAAGGCCATAAAGGTCTTTTCCAAGGGAGGAGAGAGAGAGGGGAGGGCGACAAGGCTATACCTAGAGCTCTCAAGATCCAAGGACATCTACCATAGGGGAAGAGTAAGAGCCTTACCCCACTCATTGGCTAAACCCTAATCATTTCTCTCTTACACATCTAATCATTTTCTAAAAATTTCCTTCTCCCTCATGGAAAACACCCTCTTCCATTTCCTCTCCCCAAAACTGAAACCCTAAGTCTCTCTACTCTCCATTGCTGCAATTTTGTTTTCCATGAGCCAAGAGCACTTATTTGTCCATTGAAGGAGGGAGAAGCTCAAGAGAACACTTGTGTAGAGTAAGTTTCAAAACATACTTCATTTTTCTCCTATTTTCCACTTCAAACCCAAAACCCTAAGGGTTAATTATGCATGCATGTGATCTAATATCCATGCATGCCATTGATATTTTGTTCTAGGGTTCAAGAGAAGCTTGTACAAGTAGAAACTCAAGGATTTATCACTTTGGTAATCAAGTGAAAGCAGGGTAAGAGATCTTGGTAGTTTGCATGTTTTGTCCAACATCTAAGTTTTTCTACCCTAAATCTCTCTTAAAAATTTTCATGTGGGATTTTGGGGCTCGGTTTGAGAGTGTAAAGCACAAGGGGGAGTTTTAGAAGCTAAGGAAAACACATCTCCAAGCTACAATTATCAAAGGTAGAAACTTAAGGTTGTTCTTGAGTTTTGTGATTTATGTTGGTAGATTTGGTTGTATCAGTTTTTGTAATGGTTTTTGGAGCTTATTTTATGCTTAAGGATGAGATTGTATGATTTGATGATTTTCATGCATGCATGTAGCTAGGGTTATGCTAGAAATGCTTATTGTTGTTAGGTTGTGTAAAAATGCATGTTGCCAAAATTTCGTGGTCTGGCTTCCAACGGGTCAGATCGCACTCTATTGCCTCTGTTTATGAAAATTATTTATGTATTTCCATAGTTATTTGTGAGTACTTGATGATAGGCTTTGTAAAATTAAAAAATATATTTTTAAACCCAAGTCATGCACTTTTTGGCATTGCGATGCAAATTTGGAAATTTCTAGGCTACATAGAAAACCCAGATTGTTTTCACTTTTAAACATGTTTTATTAATAAAAAAGATATGAAATTTAGTAGGTTATTAGTTTACACATGTATACGGGTCACTATAAAATTGTAGAGGAAATTTTTTTACGATATAAGGGATATGATTTTTCAAAATTTGCCCTAAAATCTAGAAAAAAAAACTTATGGCAGAAAGCACTACCCAAATTGCTTTCAACATTTGGATGGGTTTTATTTCTCCATAAATTATGAAACTTTTAACGAAGCTAAGTTATACATGTTAAAAGATTCCTGTAAAATTTTAGAAAGACCTGGGCTACAGCTTAAGAGAAAAAAATTTCCAAAGTACTTTAAAATCTGGGAAAAACTTCTCGGCAGTAGGCACTCCCAGATTGCTTTAAATATTTGAATGAGTTTTTCCATCCAAAAAATTATGAAATTTTGAGGGAAATTAGTTAAGATGTGTATAAGGACCCCTATAAAATTGAATAGAAAAATATGTCACAGTTTAAGAGAAATAATTTTCTAAGTTTTCCCTTGAAACTGAAAAGTAGCAATTACGAAACTTAACAAAAAGTGATTTTTGGGAGGTTAGTTCTCTTCACCTAAAACAAGTTTTGACCCAAAATTTTCTCCTAGTTCTCTTCCTTATGACACATAATACGTGAATGATAGTTTAAGGGTTCTGGTTAAAAAACACAATTAAGGGCAAAAGCATAAAAACAAGACTTTATCACTTTAAGACATATAATGACATTAAAGTTTTGGAAATGAGAAGAAATAATCCTTTGCAAAGATAACTAAGGATTTTTAGATTTAACAAATCCCCAATTAGCTTGAGTTAATTTAAAATTTTATTTTTACCATTTTAAAGTTGAGGGTCCAATTGCCATTCTTTTAAAGTTTATTGATAGAAATGGTAAGAATGGGAGTTTGAGTTTTGTAGAACCTTTAAGAAAACATGATAACATTGTCAGATATTATTTGTAAAGGGTCAAAAAGTGGTATTTTGGCAAATGGTAAAAAATAGTAAACTTTCATAAGAGGACGACACGTTGTTATTTTTCTAAAGTTATGAGTTGAGTAGAAATCCTTTTTTCCTAAAACCAAACTATGAGTTATCCAATAATAGGGTTCTTTAGTTAAAGAATATTAAGATGCACGACACAGAGAGCGTGTTGCAGTGAGACTGATTTTCTCATGATATTGTAAAGGCTGAAATGAAATCCAGCCTTATACACTGTAAGGTGTATAAGAGGCTATAGTCACTACAACAAAATAGGGGTTTTATGACTTTATTTGGGAGACATTGAAAGTCTACAATGTCTCCCAATTGGTAAGACGTTGTAGGCAGGGTCATTGTAGGTATAGGTCCCAATGGGAGACGTTGGAAGTCCAAAAAGTTGGGAGACTTCCAACGTCTCCTAGTGGGAGATGTTGAAAGTCAAACGTTGACTTTCAACCTCTCCCACTGAGAGACGTGGGAAGTCTCCCACCTCGCCCAATGGGAGACATTGAAAGTCTCCCAGATTTAAAAAAAAATATTAAATAAATTTATAATTAATATTATTTAAATTTGATTTAATAATTAATTAAATTGAAACGATTTTAATATTAATTTAATAATTAATTAAATTGAAATCAATTTAAATTAAAATTAACATAATTAATAAAATAAAAATATGCAAGAAACACAAAATTTGTTAGACATATACAAGAAATACAATATTTGTTAGACATATTTAAAATTAACAAATATTGCATTGTGTATGAAGAAAGAAGTAAAAAATAAAAAAACCAAATACAATATTTGTTAGACATATTCAAAATTAATAAATATAGCATTTATGTATGAAGAAAGAGGTAAAAAATTAAAAAAACCTATCAATGAGGTCGGTTACTTTGGATTATTGGTAACATATATGTCGCCCATTCTTGTCGCAACCCATAAATTTGTGCCTCTGTATATGCCGTACTTGTTAGCTGCAAAAAATATAAAGTAAAATATATTAATTAATTCTTTGATTACATTTATATATATGGTTTCAAAAATAATTTGTAAATTTTAATTAATAATACCGTTCTCAAGTAATGTCTGGGACTCGCATGTTCAATCAAATCCTTCAACATCCTCATTATGTAGTATCCACATGCCACATTGTCCGGTTGGTGTGGACACTAATTATTTAAAAGTATCAGTAATTCATTATTTAATTGAAACTTGTTAAAAAATGCATACATATTATTCTACTTAATAATTATAAAAGTTCAAAAATTTAAGTTGTAATTACTTACTTGAGGTTGCTTAATGCGTAGAGTATCAGGGATCTCGACATCAAGAAGATTCATAGAGAAAAAAAGATTGAAAGCACTGACGATCACTGATACAATCTCCTCACGGTTATTCAGATCCGAATTCACCGGATCACATTAATAAACATGATATGCATACGGTGCCAAAATAAGCAACATCCAATGTTCACTGCATAAGAAAAACCAAAAAATTATAACTCAAATGTTAAACAAAGAAAGTATTGATATGGGTCGGAAAAATGACAACTTTTTAAACTTACCCATGGTTCTAAGGGACAAGCATAACTTGTTCTTTTGATTTTAGGTCATTACATCGTCTGAACAGATTTTGAACACGATCATCGAATGAACTCCCTTGAGTGGCTACAATATTAGGATTGACAAATAAAAACTTATTTTGGCAACCTTGTTGTACCACATATCTGTAAATGAACCTAATACAAAAATATGAAAATTGTTATATGATTGAATAAATTAAATTAGAAAATTAAATGAATGAACTTTGTGAGATATATACCTCATGTAGCTAACGACCACTGCTTGTCCAATCTTCTCCTTTCGAGCAAACTAAAGTATGTCATCCTTAAATATATAATAGTGAGACATATTCTGATCAAAAACTTCAGACTCTATGCCTAGATTGACACACTCGCCATCAGCCCAATGAGATACGATATTTTGTAATCGTTCCAATGGAGTGTGGGGCAATTGTGTTGGAGGAGTTTGTGGTCGTCTTCTTTCTCGTGGTTGCTGTGTTGATGGAGCTTTTGGTCGTTGTGATCTGGTCCTACTTGTAGAGGGAGTCTGAATAGAACATTATCAACAATTAAAAAAGAATGCAAACAAATAAATATAGAATTGTAAAGATAATTATGTAAAAATTTGGCATCACCTCATGATATATATCTTCAGATATAATGACCAAATCCTTAGGCCTTGCTATTGGCATCCCAATGGCTTGAGCAACTATGTACATGTCCAAATCAGGATATGCAAAAGGGAGAGGACAGGTTGGCTTAATAACGCTAGTAATCATAACTTGGTAGTTGTTGCCTGCCTCTCTATCAATGAGTTTACCTGATGCAACATCGTTTGAAATTGAACCAATTGCTAATTGGCATGCTTGGCCATACGCAAGAAACATATTATTTACAAATAAGCATGTTGAAACAGTAAAGAAATTTATTTGGTTTCAAAATATTCAAGAAAGTTTAATTACCTCTTGCAAAAGTAGTTGTAGTGCAATAATTTGTTCTTCTGCTTGAGGCATTAGTGGGTCAGGAGTATAGTAGGATGAATGCGCTGGTGGCACTGGTGGGTCGGGCACATAGTATGATGGTGGTGCTGGTGGGACTACAATGTTGGATCCCGACCCACTCTGTTGGGCCATGAATTTTCTCAAGAGCTCATCTTGTTGCTGAAGGCGCTCTTCTAAATGTTGTGCTTGTTGACGATGCTCTTCTTCTTGTTTTTGAAATCTTTCTTCAAACTCCTTTCTAATGTCGTCATTCGAAGAAGAGGCTTTCGATTTATTTTTCGTTGAGGTAGGTGTTGGAGTATTCCAGTATACTGTGCGGGACACACCGTGTCCTCCAGCCCTAACACGTCCTCGGGGCTCAGGAGTGCCCAACGCCCTTGTCAGCACATCATCAGGGCCATCAGGTGCCCATTTACCCTTAGCTTGGAGTTGTTAGTAATGATCCTATGAAACAATATTCACAGAAAGTTATATATAGAAGCTAATTTATAATTTGATATATCAACATTATTAAATATGAACACTTACAATATTTTTTTGAATCTCAGAGGCCTCTCCAACTAGCTCTCCTTTTGCATTTCGATGACCCATGCTCCACAAGTATGCCCGGTCAAGTTCAGTCAGACTTTTCCCACTATGTTCCATTAACATCTCTTCAATACGCACATAGCCTCCTCTAGAGAGGTTGTGATTGTATTTATTCAATGCTCGATAATTTTGCATCTCTTCTCTCTTTCTACACCACTTGGGAGTTAATCTTGAGTTCACAAACTTTAACCATTCATCTGGAGTTATAACATTCTCAAATCCAAGTGGAATAGTGTAATGCCCCGAATTCTCTGATATGGTTTAATGGCGGGATTAGTAGGCCGGGAGGGCCATACTTGTTTAATTATGCCATTAAATGATATTATGCATGTATATGTGAATTATATTATGATATGATGTTATATGCGTGCATGTGGGTCCACATTTGAATAATTATGCCATTTTAATAATTTGACTCATTGAGGGTGAATATGTGTATTTGGGTGCATAATGTGATTTGTGAATGAGATTCCATTATTATGGAGATATATTCAAGCTATTCGGCATGAGACGGTCATATATAATGGATTAGCGGTTTTGTCATAACAGGGTCAATTTTGGGGTAATAAGAATGTTTATTTGATGATAAATTGGGAATATTTGAGATCAGGGTGAAATTTCGGAGGTTTTGACTATAATGCCCCCGGGGGTATTTTTGGGACCTCGAGCACTAGATTTTATTTGAGGTTACTTAAGCTTGAAGTAGCTGTCAGATAGAATGTACGGTTAGAAAACCTCTCGTTCTTCCTTTCGTTAGTTCGTTTTACCGTTTGAGCCTTTTTGAAGAAATCTCGAGTTCTAGGAGTCGGAATCAAGCGAGGATCGAGGAATAGCGATCCTAGGAAAGATTGGAAGCTTCTTAACCGAAGGATTTGACGGAAAACAACCCAATAAAAGGTAATCTAAGTTTAATGTTTTGAGATTTTAGAGTTTCTAAGCTTTGAATTGGACTTTGTGAATTGTTGAATTTTTGGTGGGTTTGAACCTTGGGTTTTGAGAGTTTTGGAGTTTTGGGAAGCTTGGGAACTTTGTTTTGATGATTGGGGATGGTTAGATATGATTTTAGAAGCTTGGAGAAGTTGAAAACACGTTTGGGAATGGCCCAGGGTTGGGGGCCGCAGCCTTGTTCTTGGGCGCTGCGACCCTGGCTCGATGAGGAAGAAGAGGGGGTTCTATTTTGGCTGGGCGTCGTGGCCCTTGGTTTTGGACGCCGCGGCGCTTGCTTTAGGAATTTCTGGGGGCCGCAGCCCTTGCCCTATTTTCACCCCGTTTGCTTGTTTTGACCCCGGGAACCAAGCTATAGGCCTCGGGAGTGTCCTTACTACTTGGTTTAGTTTGGATTGATCTCCCGGAGGCTAGATATTGGTGTGGAAACCTATGTTGACCATTATTGTTAATGATGTCCTGTGTTTGGTTATGATTAGGTGACCGCTAAAGGACTAAAGGTTGATCGTTCTCAGGGGTCGTTCTTTTAATCTTTCTAGCTCGAATCTGTGGTAAGAAAACTGCACCCTGTGTATACGTGACATGCGTGATTATTATTGAGGCATGTTCATTGATAAATGTGGACATGGATTGCCTATTGAATGCTAGCGAATGTTGAATACTTGTATATGTACTGACTAGTCAGGGACACTGGCCTAAAGAGTCAGAAATGGCATAGCGTCATGAACGTTGAGCCAAATGAAGATTAGATCTAATCGATATCAGCGTTGAATGGCTCCAAGGCATTAACGCTTGACCGACCCTAAGGTCGATGAACTTATAAGCGCTTGTCTGGTCTAAGACCAGTTATTCAGAGCCAGGGCATATGGCCCCGGTGAATGTTTGTCACATGTCTAGAGAACGATATTCCAGGGTTATGACTTTAAGTCATGAGAAGGGTTATGTTGGTGACCAGTCACCATACACCTATCCTGTTCAAACTTATGAAAGGTTCTCTTATAAGTTAAGCCCGAGTGACCCTAACGTCACATGGCTAGAGGGGGTTGTACCCACTTTTGTGACTGTTGCGACTGTCACCTATTTGTTTGGGCTGATGGTCCTGAATGATTATTACGATCATTGTTGATATTATATCATGCCTTATTGTGTTTTCTTGCTGGGCCTTGGTTCATGGGTGATATGTGGTGCAGGTAAAGGGAAGGAAAAGCTCGCCCAGCCTTGAGTGGAGAGCTTAGGTAGTGATGTGTACATATGCAGCCGCTTGACCACCACGGCCAAGATGTTCTCAGAGGAACTAGGGGGTTATCCTATTTTTGTCGCTTAGGTCGGCGGGATTGTAAATTTAAAACTGTAATGACTGTTTCGTACTGAGAACAACTTGTAAATGTTTTGATTAGCTCTGTAGAGCGGTTTGTAATGAAAAATATCGATTCCTTTTTATTAGTTTTTCCTCCTTAACCTGTTAATCACACTTAGAGCACGTTTTTAACCAAAGGACTCGGGTAGCGGGTCAAATTTCCGGTTCACCGTTCACCGTAACTGTTCTGGGGTAACCAGGGCGTTACAACTTGGTATCAGAGCAATGCAAAGGTTTGGGTTCCTGTAGACTGGCTGTGCATGTACACACATCACTGAAGTCAAGCTCGACTCATGGTTTGGTAACTATTTACGTAGTTATGTGTGTAACTGCTTAAATGTGGTATATATGTTTTACCTGTATGCATGAAGCACTATGTTAAACTCGTGCCCTGAAATATTATATCCTCAGCAACTGTGTGCTTATTAGTACTGGGAATTGTTGGAACATGCTTATAAGTATGATTGATTGTGAACTATTATGTGGTACATGTTGAGTGTTAAATGCTATAGACATGTATCTGCTTGTATATCTGTATGACTGTGGAATGTGATAATTGTCTGCTTGTTCATGGACCGTAAGGCGGCAAGAGGTTTAGTTATTACTACCTGACTGGCCGTATTGATCATTATTTTAGCAAGGTATCAGTGACAGAATTATGAATCCAGGGCAGATAGACATCTCAGCTGGCCAGAGTGATCACCGCCAGAATAATAATAATAGTCAGGGTCAGGAAAATGACCAGTCACAGATTCCACAGCCAGCTCATGTTAACTGGCAGCAGATAGTCAGTGATCTGCAGGCTACTATATTGAAACAGGGAGAAAAGCTTCGTCTCTTGAAGCAACAGCAAGGGCCTTCAGTGGCCAGTGGATCAGAGGCACCTCCTGTGTTGGTGCCAGCAGCTGGGCAGCTACCTAAGGTTGGAAATAAATGGGAGCCTCTTTATGAAAGGTTGAGGAAGAAACAACCTCCAGTATTTGAGGGCAGTGTAGATCCTGCCAAGGCTAAACAATGGATGAGTATGATTACCACTATCCTTTACTTTATGAGGGTATCTGGTAATGAGAGGGTGGCCTGTGCCACTTATATGTTTCGGGAGGATGCCCGGATTTAGTGGGAAGTGATTACCCAGACCAAGAATGTGAATGCCCTGAGTTGGGAAGAGTTTCAGACTCTATTTAATGAAAAATATTATAATGATGCTATCAGGGCGGCGAAGGCTGAGGAATTTATTAGGCTACTGCAGGGGAACTTATCAGTCACTGAGTACGCCTTGAAGTTTAATCGTTTGGCAATGTTTGCCATGGAGCTGGTGCCCACTGATGGAACCAGGAGAGAGAGATTCTTGCAGGGGCTACAACCCAGATTAGCCCGAGATGTACGTATCACCACTGTGGCAGGGGTTACTACTTATGCACAGGTGGTGGAGACGGCACTCACAGCTGAGAGTGCAGAGAATAGAATCTGGCCTGACAGTGCAGCCAGAAAGGAATTCAAGAGGCCAGGTCCTCAATTTGTGGGTTTAGGTAGGGGTGTTGGCCCCAGTGATCAGAAGAGGAAGGTTCCTGACACCTTCCCAGTTCTACGTCCTGACAGGAGGCCCCGTGGTATCTTTATGGGTCGTCCAGGAGGTGGTGAAGCCTGGAAGTCTTATCCAGAGTGCCCTAGATGCAAGAGGCATCACTTGGGAGAGTGTAGGGTGAAGGCTTGCTTCTCATGTGGAGCAGTGGGTCATCTTAAAAAGGATTGCCCTAAGGCATGAAAAGAAGAACCCAGAAAGGCGGACAGCTTGGCCCCAACTCGAGTGTTCGCATTGACTCAAGCAAAAGCTGAGGCTTCTCCCTCAGTTGTTACAGGTCAGCTTCTTAGTGCTAGAACCCCTTATAATGTGTTGATTCATTCTGGTGCAACACATTCTTTTGTTGCTAGTAGTGTTATTGATAGACTGTGTAGGCCTTGTGATTTTTATGCTGTGGGGTTTGGTACCTTGTTACCCACTGGAGAGTTAGTGGTATCCAGGAGATGGGTCAGATCTTTGCCAGTGACAGTGGAAGGCAGAGAGTTGTCAGTGGATTTAATAGAGTTGGTTATGACTGACTTCGATATGATACTGGGTATGGATTGGTTGGCAAAGTATGGGGCAACAATTGATTGCAGAATGAAGATGGTCACCGTTGAGCCTGAAGGTGAGGATCCTTTTGTGTTTGTTGGTGCTGTGCATGGACCTTGCATTCCTATGATTTCTGCATTGAGGGCTAGGGATTTATTGCAGGAAGGTTGCATTGGATTCTTAGCCAATGTGGTTGATACCACTCAGGTCATGCCAGTGAGACTAGAGGATACCAGGTTAGTTTGTGAGTTTCTGGATGTGTTTCCAGAAGATTGGCAAGGGTTGCCACCGCATAGAGAAATTGAGTTCGTTATAGAACTGGCACCAGGGACGAAGCCAGTGTCTAGAGCGCCTTACAGAATGGCCCCAACTGAGTTGAAAGAATTAAAAGTGCAGTTGCAAGAACTGTTGGATTTAGGTTTTATCAGACCTAGTTTCTCACCTTGGGGTGCACTAGTTCTGTTTGTAAAGAAGAAGGATGGTTCTCTGAGAATGTGTATTGATTACAGAGAACTGAATAAACTGACAATCAAGAATAAGTATCCTTTGCCAAGGATAGATGATCTGTTCGATCAGTTGCAAGGCAAGAAAGTATTCTCAATGATCGACCTTCGTTCTGGTTATCATTAGTAGAGGGTCAAGGAAGGAGATATACCCAAGACTGCTTTTCGTACCAGGTATGGGCATTATGAGTTTCTAGTTATATCATTTGGATTAACTAATGCCCCTGCTTCTTTTATGGATCTGATGAACAGAGTGTTCAAGGATTATCTAGACCAGTTTGTGATTGTCTTCATTGATGACATTCTGGTATATTCTCAGTCAGAGTCAGAACTTGAGTATCACTTGAGATTGGTTCTGTAGAGACTGAGGGAACACAGACTGTTTGCTAAGTTCAAGAAATGTGTGTTCTGGTTATCTCAAGTATCTTTTCTTGGACATATTGTCAGTAAGGAGGGGATTAAAGTAGATCCAGCAAAGATCGAAGCGGTCAGAGATTGGCCAAGGCCAAAGAATGCTTCCGAGGTTAGAAGTTTCATTGGATTGGCAGGGTATTATAGACGTTTCGTGGAAGGGTTCTCAAAGATTGCTAGTGCTTTGACTAAACTGACATGCAAGAATCAGAAATTTGTGTGGTCAGATAAGTGTGAGAACAGCTTCCAGGAACTGAAGCAGAGATTGATTATAGCTCCGATCCTTAGTCTTCCGACAGGTCAGGAGAAGTTTGTGATTTATTGTGATGCTTCTCATCAGGGTTTGGGCTGTATTTTGATGCAATCAGAGAGGGTTATTGCCTATGCTTCTCGTCAGTTGAAGGAGTATGAAAAGAGATATCCTACTCATGATTTAGAGTTAGCAGCTGTGGTCTTTGCTTTGAAGATATGGAGGCACTATCTCTATGGAGAGAAGTGTGAGATTTACACAGACCACAAGAGCCTGAAATACTTCTTCACCCAGAAAGACTTGAATATGAGGCAAAGGCGTTGGCTGGAATTAGTAAAAGATTATGATTGTGAGATTCTGTATCATCTAGGAAAAGCCAACGTGGTGGCTGATGCTTTAAGCCAGAAGGGTCCGGGACAGATTTATGGTATGAGGCTGATAGCCAGGGAGTTAGCTGATGATATGACTAGAGCTGGTATGGAGTTGCTGGTGGGCCAGTTGGCTAATATTACGCTTCAGTCTACGTTGTTGGAGAGGATTAAGAAGGGTCAGCTGAGTGATCCACAGCTGATCAAGATCAGAGAGGATGTTCTGGCTGGAGCGTCCAGAGATTATTCAGTGTCTGAGCTAGGCTTGTTAAGATACAAGGGGCGAATATGTGTTCCGTTAAACACTGCAATGAGGCGAGAGATTCTGGATGAATCTCATACTACACCTTACTCTTTGCATCCAGGCACCACGAAGATGTATCAGGATGTGAGATCATTGTATTGATGGCCAGGGATGAAGAGAGATGTAGTAGAGTATGTGGCTAAGTGCTTGACATGTCAACAGGTCAAGGCTGAGCATCAGAGCCCAGCAGGGCTACTGCAGCGTCTGGATATCCCAGAGTGGAAGTGGGAAGACATCACAATGGATTTTGTGGTAGGCTTACCCAGGACTGTTGGTCAGCATGATTCTATTTGGGTGATAGTGGATCGCTACACCAAGTCAGCTCACTTTCTACCAGTGAGGACTACTTATACAGTTGACCAGTATGCATATCTCTATGTGAGAGAGATCGTGCGGCTCCATGGTGCGCCTAGGTCGATCGTGTCAGATCGGAACCCTACTTTTACTTCCATGTTTTGGGGGAGTTTGCAGAAGGCCATGGGGACGCAGTTAAAGTTCAGTACAGCTTATCATCCTCAGACAGATGGGCAATTTGAGAGGACGATCCAGATATTGGAAGACATGCTGAGAGTATGTGTGCTGGACTTTAGTGGATCTTGGAGTAAGTATCTGCCTTTGATAGAGTTCTCCTACAACAACAGTTATCAGTCTACCATTGGGGTTGCACCTTATGAGATGCTGTATGGTAGGAAATGTAGATCTCCCATTCATTGGGATGAGACAGGTGAAAGGAGATACTTAGTTCCTGAGACAGTTCAGAGGACCAATGAGGCCATAGAGAAGATTAGAGCCAGAATGCTTACTTCTCAGAGTAGACAGAAGAGCTATGCAGATCCCAAACGCAGGAATGTGGAGTTCCAGGTATGAAACTACATCTTCCTTAGAGTCTCTCCATGGAAAGGGGTGAGAAGGTTTGGGAAGAAAGGCAAGCTGAGCCCCAGATATGTAGGTCCATTTGAGATCTTGGAGAGGGTTGGTTAGGTGTCTTACAGGTTGGCTTTGCATAATGTATTTCATGTTTCAGCTCTTCAGAGGTATGTGCCTGATGTTAATCATATTTTGAGATATGAAGATCTGGAGCTTGAGGCAGATCTCTCCTATGAGGAACAACTTGTTCAGATACTTGACAAAAAGGATAAGGTCCTCAGGAATAAAACGATACCTTTGGTTAAGGTATTGTGAGGAACCAAAAGGTCGAGGAAATGACCTGGGAGCTGGAGTCAGATATGCAGAATCAGTATCCCGAGCTGTTTAGGTAAATTTCGAGGACGAAATTTCTGTAAGGAGGGGATAGTTGTAATGCCCTGAATTCTCCGATATGGTTTAATGGAAGGATTAGTAGGCCGGGAGAACCATACTTGTTTAATTATGCCATTAAATGATATTAGGCATGTATATGTGAATTATATTATGATATGATGTAATATGCATGCATGTGGGTCCACATTTGAATAATTATGCTATTTTGATCATTTGACTCATTAAGGGTGAATATGTGTATTTGGGTGCATAATGTGATTTGTGAATGAGATTCCATTATTATGGAGATATATTCAAGCTATTCAGCATGAGACGGTCATATATAATGGATTAGCGGTTTTGTCATAACAGGGTCAATTTTGGGGTAATAAGAATGTTTATTTGATGATAAATTGGGAATATTTGAGATCAGGGTGAAATTTTGGAGGTTTTGACTATAATGTCCCCGGGGGTATTTTTGGGACCCCGAGCACTAGGTTTTATTTGAGGTTACTTAAGCTTGAAGTAGCTGTGAGATAGAACGTACGGTTAGAAAACCTCTCGTTCTTCCTTTCGTTAGTTTGTTTCACCGTTTGAGCCTTTTTGAAGAAATCTTGAGTTCTAGGAGTCAGAATCAAGCGAGGATCGAGGAATAGCGATCCTAGGAAAGATTGGAAGCTTCTTAACCGAATGATTTGACGGAAAACAACCCAATCAAAGGTAATCTAAGTTTAAAGGTTTCAGTTTTTAGAGTTTCTAAGATTTGAATTGGACTTTGTGAATTGTTGAGTTTTTGGTGGGTTTGAACCTTGGGTTTTGAGAGTTTTGGAGTTTTGGGAAGCTTGGGAACTTTGTTTTGATGATTGGGGATGGTTAGATATGATTTTGGAAGCTTGGAGAAGTTGAAAACACGTTTGGGAATGGCCCAGGGTAGGGGGTCGCAGCCCTGTTCTTGGGCGCTGCGACCCTGGCTCGATGAGGAAGAAGAGGGGGGTTCTTTTTTGGCTGGGCGCCACGCCTCTTGGTTTTGGACGCTGCGGCACTTGCTTTAGGAATTTCTGGGGGCCGCAGCCCTTGCCCTGTTTTCACCCCGTTTGCTTGTTTTGACCCCGGGAACCTAGCTATAGGCCTCGGGAGTGTCCCTACTACTTGGTTTAGTTTGGATTGATCTCCCGGAGGCTAGATATTGGTGTGGAAACCTATGTTGACCATTATTGTTAATGATTTCCTATGTTTGGTTATGATTAGGTGACCGCTAAAGGACTAAAGGTTGATCGTTCTCACGGGTTGTTCTTTTAATCTTTCTAGCTCGAATCTGAGGTAAGAAAACTGCACCCTTTGTATACGTGACGTGCGTGATTATTATTGAGGCATGTTGATTGATAAATGTGGACATGGATTGCCTATTGAATGCTAGCGAATGTTGAACACTTGTATATGTACTGACTAGTCAGGGACACTGACCTAAAGAGTCAGAAATGGCATAGCGTCATGAACGTCGAGCCAAATGAAGATTAGATCTAATCGATATCAGCGTTGAATGGCTCCAAGGCATTAACGCTGGACCGACCCTAAGGTCGATGAACTTATAAGCGCTTGTCTGGTCTAAGACCAGTTATTCAGAGCCAGGGCATATGGCCCCGGTGACTGTTTGTCACATGGCTAGGGAACGCTATTCCAGGGTTATGACATTAAGTCATGAGGAGGGTTATGTTGGTGACCAGTCACCATACACCTATCCTGTTCAAACTTATGAAAGGTTCTCTTATTAGTTAAGCCCGAGTGACCCTAACGTCACATGGCTAGAGGGGGTTGTACCCACTTTTGTGACTGTTGCGACTGTCACCTATTTGTTTGGGCTGATGGTCCTGAATGATTATTACGATCATTGTTGATATTATATCATGCCTTATTGTGTTTTCTTGCTGGGCCTTGGCTCATGGGTGATATGTGGTGCAGGTAAAGGGAAGGAAAAGCTCACCCAGCCTTTAGTGGAGAGCTTAGATGGTGATGTGTACATATGCAGCCGCTTGACCACCACGGCCAAGATGTTCTCAGAGGAACTAGAGGTTTACCCTATTTTTGTCGCTTAGGTCGGCGGGATTGTAAATTTAAAACTGTAATGACCGTTTCGTACTGAGAACAACTTTTAAATGTTTTGATTAGCTCTGTAGAGCGGTTTGTAATGAAAAATATCCATTCCTTTTTATTAGTTTTTCCACCTTAACCTGTTAATCACACTTAGAGCACGTTTTTAACCAAAGGACTCGGGTAGCGGGTCAAATTTCCAGTTCACCGTAACTGTTCGGGGTTAACCAGGGCGTTACAAATAGCTGGCGGGAACTCATTTGGGAATTTTTTCATAGCATCATACACGTGTACCCTTGTGAGATTATTCTTCCAATTTCGGAAGTACTTTCCCGCATCCATCAACATTTGTTTGTTATGTTTGGGGTCCAAATCATTAGTTTTCTGCAAGTTTGAAAGTAATAAGAATCATATTATAAAAACACTATATATTTTAAAAACATGAAATGAATTATAATTAATAAAATCATACAGTCATTGTATCCCATATTTTATTTGTATCCACCATACTAACATCGTTCCAAGTGTTAGTGTTGATGGACACAGTGGCTCGAACAATAGCTCGAAGTTGTGATGAAACATTGCTTCTAGTCTCACAAACTATTTGACCATACTCGTTGTATTCAACAGGTGTAAGATGTCCTTCACTCCTTTTTTTTGGTGTTTTTAGACATCCATGTACGTCCTCTCGCAGTTTTTTGTTCTTGTTCCACTGGTTGAGAATGAGGGCGATGCTCCCCCTCATTAGAACTACCACCAAAAGGATCACCCTCCATTTGTAAAACATAAATATAATTATTATAAAAATTTTGGAACCTCATAATCATAAAAAAAAGTTATACAAACATTTGAATTAAAGATCAAACAAAAAGATTAAACAAAAATATGAAACTAAGAATTTCACATATCAAACTCATTAAATGGTACCTCAAGACCCATTATCATCAACCCATAATCCTTCACCATTTTCACGGAAACAAATACAATCATCATCAACTTCATCATTATCTTCTAGTGCGGTGAATGTGACAAGTTCTTCTTCGAGAGGTATATCATGTAAATCACCATCTTTAATGCTCCATTCTCTTGTTTGCGTTGGAAGAAAAATTGACCATTGGTTGTCTGAAGGATCATTCACATAAAATACTTGTTTGGCTTGTGAAGCTAATATAAATCGGTCAGATTTGTGCCCAATTCGTTTTAGATTAACTAATGTGAAACCATAATCTTCATATATTATGCCGCTGTCACTTTTCACCCAATCACAAAAGAAAACAGGTACTCGAGTTGTGATATAATCTAACTCCCAAATTTCATTAACTACTCCATAAAAAGTCATATCACATTCAACTGGATTTTTATCTTTTGCACTAGAGACTTGCATAGGTTTAGCAACAAGGCTAACACCACTGTTTTGTGTGTTTCTGTTGTTATCGCGCTCCCTAGTGTTAAATAGAGTACCGTTAATCATGTATGATGAAAACTTGATGACATTAATAGAAGGTCCTCGAGAAATCCACTTAGAGATGTCTGAAACCTTATTTGATGTGTTTTGTAATTCTGCCACAACCTATTAAATCAACATACCAAAAAAAAATCACTAAAAATAACCAACCATGTCATCTTGTAATTACCAATTGATGACAACTTTCCATAATCAACACAATTTACCTTTTGTTCTATCCAAATACAAAAAGTTCGATAATGTTCGTCTTGTAACCATTTTGAGTTCCTTAACTTGGATGGAAATTTGATCTTTATCCAATTAAAATGTTCCCTTCAATTATACATATATGTTGTTAAACAACTGAACATACAAAATTACACAACTTACACTAAAAGTATTATATGAATATAACTCACTCGATATAAGGTTGAATTTCATTTATATTCTGCAACACAAGACGATGCGCTTCATCTAGTATATCTCGACTTACTGTGCATACAACGCTACCACGACGACTCTGAATCTCAACATTTTCAACATCATTTAACCCAATTCTTTGTACACCAGTCAGGTATTCAGAACAAAATTCAACTGCCTCTTATGCAATATAGCATTCGACGATGCATCCTTCTGGCCGACTTCTATTCCTAACATACCCCTTAAGAATCTTCATATACCGCGCAAATGGATACATCCATCTTAAATAAACGGGACCACAATATCTTAGTTCTCTAACCAAGTGAACTGTCAGATGGATCATTATATCAAAAAATGCCAGCGGGAAATATTTCTCCAACTCACACAGTACCTCAACAATTTCATCTCTTAACTTAGGTAACTTAAGTGGATCAATCTCCTTACAACACAATGACTTGAAAAACAAGCATAACCTTGTGATTACATCTCGAACCTTCCTAGGCAACACAGATCGAATGGCCACTGGTAGTAAATGCTGCATTAGAATATGACAATCGTGAGATTTCATACCAGTCAGAATACAACTTTTCATGTCGACCAATGACCTTATATTGGAGGAATATCCGTCTGGAACTTTTATATTAAACAAACATCTGCAAATTTCCATTCTTTCCTCTTTAGTAAAAGTGTAAGCAGTAGGAGGTAAATATGTTTGTCTCTTATCTAGTTTTGGAGTTAATTCATCCCTTATACCCATTACAACCAAGTCTTGTCTAGCCTTAATTCCATCCTTAGTTTTCCCAGGAATATTCAACAAAGTGCCAATCAAACTATCACATACATTTTTCTCTATGTGCATAACATAAATTATGGCGTATAAGTAAGAAAGGCCAATATTCAAGTTCGAAGAAAAGATATTTCTTTTTATAACACCCTTTTGGCTCCTCCACAACCTTAGCTTTACGACTACGTTTCATCTTTGTAGGTGTACGAACTTTAGGCTTCCCTAACTTAAACATAATTTTGGACATCTTCTCAAGTACTTGGATACCATTCAATGGCTCAGGAGCCTCCTCAAACTCTTGTTTACCATTGAATGCCTTCTTCCATGTCCGAAGTTTATGCGTATTAGGCAAGAACTTCCTATGTCCCATATAACATATTTTTCGAGAGTGTTTCAAGTATTAAGAACATGTTTTTTCTTCACAAACGGGGCAAGCCTTATATCCTTTCAACCTAAACTCAGATAAATTTCCATAAGCAGGAAAGTCATTAATTGTCCATAATAAGACCGCTCTAAGATTAAATTCGTCCTGCCTATACGCATCTTAAACCTTAACCCCTTCATCCCACAAAGTTTTCAAGTCATCTATAAGAGGAGCTAGATAGACGTCAATGTAATTACCAGGTTGTTTAGGTCCTGATATCAACAAGGTCAAAAGCGTAAACTTTCTCTTCATACACAACCATGGGGGTAGATTGTAAATAACAAGCATAATAGGCCAACAACTATACTTACTGCTAAGACATGCGTGTGGATAAAACCCGTCAGTCGAAAGACCTAGACGAATATTACGAGATTCATTTCCAAAAGAAGGCCACTTCAAATCAACTCCTTTCCAAGCTAGGGTATCAGCTGGATGTCTTAATTTACCATCCTTTATTCTCTCATTAGCATGCCACGACAAACTTTTAGCATGTTCGACATTTCTAAACAATCGGATGAAACGAGGAATTGGCAGAAGGTACCCCAAAACTTTGGTAGGTACTCCTTCGTTGACATCATCACCATTTCTTTTCTTTTTCCATCGTGACTCACCGCAAGTAGGACATGATTTTGCGTCTGCAAAGCTAATTCGATATAATATGCAATCATTAGGATATGAATGAATTTTTTCGTACTGCATGCCTAATGAGCATAACGTCTTATTTGCCTCATAAAATGAAATTGGAATTTCATTATCTTTGGGAAATAACTCCTTCAAAAAACTAAATAAATCAGTAATGCTTTTATCACTCTAGCCATGTTTAGCTTTTAGATTGTACAACCTAAGAAGCACAGATAATTTTGTAAATCTTGTACAACCAGAGTAAATTGGTTTCTCAGCATCATTAAGGAGTGTCTCAAACTTATTTGAGTCTACTCCTGATCCAAAATGTGCGTCGTCAATCATTTCATCTAATGGATTCCAGTTCTCCTCTACTATATTTCTCCTCACTCATTTTTCTTTACTTGGCAAAGTTGGAGCAATAGGAGCTATCTCCCCATGGTAATACCAAATTGTGCAACTCTTGTCGATCCCATTGAAATATAAGTGTTCTTTAATCTTTTTAAGATCCATCTTTTTAACATTTCCACATTTAAGACATGGACAATAAGTAAAATTTGGGTCTTTCACATTTTCCGAACAAAACCTTAAGAACAAATCGATCTCGTTCCTACATTCCGAAGATAACCTATTCGCTGACATCCACTGTTTATCCATATATTCTCCTATGTCTATCAAAAAGAAAAGAAATGTCACTAAATAAGCACTTGATAAAGTTGGATGTCTATATAAAACTAATTGTTTATTATCCTAAATAAAATTGGGCAGCATTTCCCCTATAATAATGACCTAACCATCTGCATGTGAATAGCAAAACAAACAATTCAAAGAACATACAATAAGTTTCCTCCTTATAGGATATCTATAAAAAACTAATTGTTTATTATCCTAGATAAAATCGGGCAGCATTTCCCCTATAATAGTGACCTAACCTTCTGCATGTTTATAGAAAAACAAACAATTCAAACAACATACAATAAGTTTCTTCCTTATAGCTCCGCAGCACACAACCAAATTTCTCAGAACCTACTTCACTAAAACACACAAGTTCTCAATCTTCCGTTATCACCGCAGCACACAATTTTTATCTCATAACCTACTTCACTATGGATGAATATTTAAGATATTCAAACTCCTATAACATTTGTTTAATAATATTAAAAGTAGAAGTAAGAGAATATATATTTACCTCTTGCAATTAATAATCCAAAAGCTAGCAAAATTACTTCACGTAGTAATCGAATTCGCTATTAAATCCACAAACCAATATAATTAAATTAATAAATAATAAATAAAATATCACTAAATATCTAGCAATATATAACTTATTATTATAATTTTAGAAACTTAATTACCTCAAATGTGTGATTGATATAGAAATTTTGATGCAAAATACTCTCTAAAATCTCACCACCAAAATCACAACCTACGAAATTAAATTAATTAATATGATAAAAATTACTGAACAAATAGCACTAAATATCTAATAATAGTAAATGATTGGTAAACAAATAAAAAAAACTCCAATGTGCCACTAATTATAACCTAAACAAATAATTAATAAAAAATTTCATAAACTAAAAACTTAATAATCAACAAAAACATAAAAATTTTCATATATTTATATTTTAAAAATTATTTAATAAATTTATTTTAACATAACTATATATATAACAAAATAGTTACAATTTAAAAAAAAAGTTTAAATATATATACAAAAATATATCTAAATTTCGAAATAAAAAATGATAAAAATTAAAAAAAATCATGAACATATATACTCTAATGAAATCTATACAATGTGATAGGTTAAATTAAAAAAAAAAACTAAAAAATCATAAATCTATAAAAAACTTCCATGAAAAAACTAATAAATCCTACAATGTATATAAAAAAATGCATAAAAATAAAAAACTAACACAAAATCATATATATTACTCATCCTAATGCTAAACCTATGATTTTTTTTTCAAAATAATTAACTAAAAATCAAGAAAATTAAAAAAAAAAACTTACCTCTGAAAACCCTAAAAATGCAGCAGCTCTCCTTTTGCTCTCTGGTTTTCGCGCATAAGTGAGGAAGAAGAAGCAAATTTGATTATATATGCTATGGGTACATCCAACGTCTCCCACTAGGAGACGTGGGAGACGTTGGATGTACCCCTAGCCACTTCTCCAGCCTATTTCCAACGTCTTCCACCATTTTTAATGTCTTCCAATTGTAGCCATTAATAAAAACGTTCAATGTCTTACACCATTAGACATTTAAAACCCCTGATAAGTTTTAATGTCTTACAACAATGGTGTAAGACATTGTAGGGAGTCATTGTATATCAAATTTGTTGTAGTGAGTATAGAGTCTCTAAGAGAACTTTATTGCATTTTGCTATCATAGAATATTTGCTATAAGAGTATGTCATAGTTTAATCCGAGTACATTGTATTAATTATAGTAACCAAGAAAGGGATAATGAATAGGGTGTGAAAGATCCAGCTGGGAACTAAGGACTCAAAGTAAGTTTGCCTTTCTCTTTCTTGGCTACAACATGAATATACTAGTGTGTGCTTGTAGTAGTAGATTACACTAGTTTTGTTTGGATCATTAAGACCATGGTATGCTTGGTACACATCTTTTGCAATGCTTATGCATTGTGCAACTTAATGGTAAGTGAGTTCGGGTTGGAGCCAGAACCTTATTGTAATAATGTCCAGGTTGGAGCCACGACATGGTAAAATTATAGTACGAGTTGGAGCCAGGACATGGTGAAATTATTGTTCAGGATGGAGCCAAGACATGGTGAAATTATAGTTTAGGTTGGAGCCATAACGTTGTGAAATTATAGCCCGGGTTGGGACCAAGACATGGTGAAATTATAGTCCAGGTTGGAGCCAGGACATGGTTAAATTATCATCCAAGTTGGAGCCAGTACATGGTGAGATAAAGTCCGGGTTGGAGCCAGGACATGGTAAGATAGTCCGAGTTTGAGCCAGGACGTGAAGAGGGAATTCAGGTTGGATCCACCATCCTTTATGTTTGTTGAGTCGATTAAATTTTGTAATATTATATATCTCGAATGTTCTGGGATTTTCTGAGTGCAGGTTATCATGATATGTGTAATGTTGGTTGTTAGGTACAATCAAAGTATTTGATTCTGATTTTGCGATTGTTTGAGAATTGTATGATTGGGTTGGAACTTATCCAATACCCTAATTATTGGTAGCGATAACTACCTTGGGTCAACCCGTTACTTGGTTTAGTATACTTTTGTATAAGGCTATTCTTACTAAGCATTTTCGCTTACCTAGTTGTTTCATGTTGTAGGTAAGTGCAAAAGCAAAGTGGAGCAGTGAGTGCCGAAGTCTGCTTGTTGATATGTACATTTGGCCTGACATGGGGAGGTTTTTGATGGATCGCCATGTTGGAAAGAAAAAGCTAGAAGTTTGTTATTACTTTTGGGATAATTGATTTGTTATAACTCTGTGGAAGAGTAATTGTATTTCTGTTTCCTAAACTACAAGTGTGCACACATGATCTTTTAAATGTTTTTTTTATATGGATTTTTGGTACAATGAGTTAAAAGTAAAAAGTTTGAATTTCCGCATGATTTGGGTTTTGTATGTTTTGAGGGTCGTTACAGACAGTGATTCCTTTAGCACCCAGTTTTGCTTAATGAGCCATAACAACAACCCTCTTTTTTTAATCAATCCTTGGATACGATCGCAAACTACCACTGTCATTTCCAGTATGATGATCCTCCAACCATTGTGATCCTCGTCAAGTTAAATCTTAGGAATCATGCAAATCTCTTTGAGTAATTGTTTCTTAGTTGTTCTAATAATAGGAGGCATCTTTCTAACTACAATTACAAAACAACAAAATTTAAAAGGAGGAAAAATATAGATAACATTTAAAGAAGTACTTACGACGAGGTGAGGTGAGATTTTCCTGTCTTTAGCATGTATGTGGAGGGTCCTTGGAAACATGAACGACCTGTCTCTGATACATTTCGTAAAACACCCTATTCTATTACTTTCTAAAAACGTTACTTGTCTCATAAATAATAGAAAAATACCACTTGAAAGATAAAATCAATGGGGCCTATGTAAAACATGCATGTTTGGGCATAATAGTTAAAAATAAAATAAAGTATTCATATGAAATGTCTAAAAGAAAAATAAAAGTTTAAGTCCCACTGGCATAATTGAAAATAAAATCTATAACATAGTATCTTTAAAACTCGATGCTCATATTGATCGTTTATTCGTTCATAGGAAACCCCCATGCCATACACACTCAGACGTCGGAACTCACCACATAATTCATACCAAAATTTCAAACAATTAAAAAGAAATTTTTAACAATTAACAACTAATAATAAAACAAAGCACAATATTTATTAAACTAAAAAAAATAAAAAAATTTGGTGCACTACAATAAGCCAGAAGGATTTAAAGTAGGTGGACAAGAATGAAAACTTTTCAAGTTGAACTGGTCCATTTATGTACTTAAGCAAGCTTCTCATTCTTGGAATCTTAAGTTTGATGAGATAATCAATACCTATGGATTTGAACAAAATATTGATGATCCTTGTGTTTACCAACTAAGGGCGAATCAAATAGTGGTATTCCTGGTTCTTTATGTAGATGATATCTTACTCATTGGAAACAATGTTAAGAAATTATCAGATGTGAAGAATTGGCTGAGCACTCAATTCCAGATGAAGGATTTGGGTGAAGTGAGTTATGTTCTCGGTAACCAGATCATTAGGAATAGAAAGTACAAACTCTTTGCTCTATCTTAACCAGCTTACATCAATAAAGTGCTTGAACGTTTCTCAATGTCAAATTCCATGAAAGGATGTCTACTGTCCCGCCATGGAATTCATCTTTCAAAGAAGCAGTCTCCCCAAACTCCTGAACAGAAATATGCAATGCGAAAAGTTCCTTACGCATCTATTGTTGGAAGCTTGATGTATGCTATTGTAACACCTTGAGTAGTTAGGACCGCTACACCGTGTGTTAAAAATAGTTCTTAACTTGTCAAATGAGTCATTTGAACTTAAAAGTTGGATTAATTTAAATGAAATTTTGGTATTAAAATTTTTTGATCGAAAAGTTGAACTTTTCATTAAAAGGTTTGAATAATAAAAAGGGATCCCAAGAGTTTCGACATAAAATACAAGTTTATCACAAATTACAGACTTAGCCGACCTAAGCGGCAAGTTTTGAAATAAAGAGTCCTATTCCCAAAAATATCTCGACTGTGGCGGCCGAGCAGGCTGAGTATGTACACGTTGCCCCTACAGTTCTCCAACTCATGGCTGGTCCAACTTTCCTTTGCCCTTACATGCACCACGAAGCACACGTGAGCCGAGGCTCAGCAAGAAAACTCAAACAATCATACAAATAATTATATAACATTAATATGTATTGCATACCCTATAACAACAACTAAATCACATAGATTTTCCACACAATACATTTTCTAAACAATATACGACTCACTCCGAGTAGATGGATGTCGCATCTCTACAATGGCCTCGCCACTATGGCGGATATCGCATCTGCATTATGGCCCCGCCACTACAGCATACATTACACATGTAATGCTCGTAACGGCCTCCCGACTGGGGAATCAGTACAAACAAGTATATCAGCATAAATTCAAACACAATAGACATTCAACTATAAACAGTTTCATGACACGGTCATTCATGTGCCCTATAATTGGGGCGCACGCCCTACACTTGGTGCAAAAGATGGTTTTCTTACCCCATGTCCTCTACGATAGGGTAAGGCGACAACGAGCATGATCCTTTCCTTCCCGAGCCTTGCCATACCCCTAGTCACAACACAATAATGGATATCCATCAAGGAATAAACCAATTAAAAGCTTCACGATTGAGTCCTAGCCTCAGGGACAACGAATTCTACTAATTCGGGTAGTATAATCCTTCTTGAGCCTTTAGGTTTGAGTTCCTGTACTCAAAAACCCTATTTGGCCAATTTTCCCCATTTGACGCGCAACGCCCCTCAATAAGGGTCGCGACTCTCTACAGGTTAGAGAGCCCCCAAGCCATTTCCCTGGACACAATCCACCCTTGCCTCTGAGTTAATGCGGGCCACGTTGCTCCAAGAACAATGTCACAGCGCAACCCCACGAACCAAGTTTTTCAACGATTCTCTCTGAGCCAAATCTCTCCAAAACTTACCCCAAACATGAACCAAAGCAAAAATTGAATCCCAATACCTCAATACTATACTCAGAGCAGCACAAGTACCTAAAAACTAAATCAAAAACCTCATCACAAATCAAAATTAAATCCTTTAGTTCAAAACTCAAGAGCACTCTAAAAACCAAATAAGAATTTAATCAAAATAGGATTTAAAGCTTACCTCAACTGAGAATTATGACCCTTGAGCTGAACCTAAACCAATCCTAGCCTCAATCCTTCAATTCCATACTAACTCCTCCAAAATTCAATGATTTTAAACAAAGCAAGGGAGAGAAAAAGAAAGAGAAGGTGAGGGAGACAAAGTTGAGTGTTTATGAGTATTTCTTTTGTTTCCTACCTCCGAAGCAACTTAGTGACAAATCACTATCTTGGCACAAAGACTAAAATGCCACTTGCATATGTCATTGCTCTCTAATGCCTTGAAGGGAAATATTGTCTTTTGACACCATTTTCCCGCTAAACCTCAAATTCCATTTAAAATTCTCAATCAACCCCACTAACCTTCCAAACACTAATATTTTCCCCCAACTATAACCCATACTCTAATACCCCCAGTAATTCACCAAATTACTAAAATACACTTATGTTGACCCCGACTCGGGTATTAATCGTTTGTTGCGACTTTTTTGCCAAATTGCTCACAATGATCACCTTGTGCCACGCATCTCAAATATACCAACATAAGAATGTGGTCCCACTCACAATGCCATATATTTACAGATATACCCTCAACATGTCAAAATTACGAAAATGCCATTTTTTAACAGAACTGGGCCTATAAGAACATTTAATACACTTAAACATGCATAAGTAGTCATATCATAATATAACTCATAAAATTCACATATATAATTACGATTTAATTAGACCAACGCATAAACATCTAATTATGCCCTCGTGGCACAAAAATTAAGGCATTAAGCCTTATTTTCAAATTCGGGATGTTACAACTATCCCCTCCTCATAGAAAATTTCGACCTCAAAATTTACTTGAACGGCTCGAGATGCCGATCCCGCATGTCTGATTCTAGTTCCCAGGTTGCCACCTCGATCTTGTTGTTCCTCCATAGCACTTTAATCAAGGGTATAGTCTTGTTCCTCTAGACTTTATCCTGTCTATCTATGATTTGTATTGGACGCTTCTCATAAGACAAGTCTACCTGTAGATCCACACCTTCATAAGTCAATACATGAGTTGCATCTGATACATACCTCCGGAGCATCGAAATATGAAACATATTAAGAACTCCTACAAATTTCGGAGGTAAAGCCAACTTGTAGGCTACCTGACCAATCCTCTCCAGGATATCAAAAGGTCCTACAAATCTAGGACTAAGCTTGCCCTTCTTCCCAAACCTTTTCACCCTTTTCAGCAGTGAAACTCTAAGAAAGACATAGTCTCCCACTTGGAGCTCCACGTCTCTGCGCTTCGGATCTGAATAATTTTTCTGTCTACACTGTGACGTGAGCATCTGAGCTCTAATATTTTCTATGGTCTCATTGGTCCACTGAACTCTTCAAGACCCAAGTATTTCCTTTCACCCATCTAGTCCTAGTGAATGGGCGACCTACACTTCCTACCATACAACATCTCATAAGGAGCTACTCCAATGGTCGATTGATAGCTGTTCTTGTAGGAAAATTCTATCAAAGGAAAATACTTACTCCAGGAACCCTCAAAATCCAGAACGCATGCCCGAAGAATTTCTTCCAGTATGAATCGTCCACTCCGCCTGACCATCTTTCTAAGGACAGTAAATTGTACTAAATTTCAACTGGGTCCTCATAGCCTTCTGCAGACTTCCCCAAAGCTTGGAAGTAAAGATGGGGTCCCAATCTGACACAATAGACCTATGAGCCCCATGGTGGCATACTATCTCTTTCACATAAAGATGAGCATACCAATCCACTGTATGGTTTGTCTTTATTGGCAAGAAGTGGGTAGATTTAGTATATGGATCCACAATCAGCCATACTGAATCATGCTGCCCCACGGTCCATGGTAATCTTTGTGGTGCCCGGATGCAATGAATATGGTGTCATGTGAGATTCATCTAGAATCTCTCGTCTGCAAGGAGAGTCCATCAAAACACAAATCTGCTCCTTGTACCTGAACAAACCCATTTCTGAATAATTGCCCCGGGCCTCTCCAGCTCAAGGAATCTACCACCACGTTGGCTTTCCCTGGATGGTAAAGAATCTCACAATCATAATTTTTCACCAACTCCAACCAACAACTTTGTCTCATGTTTAGATCCTTTTGGGTAAAGAAATACTTTAAGCTCTTGTGGTCAGTGTATATCTCATACCTTTTCCCATAAAGGTAATTTTGTCATACCTTCAATGCAAAGACCACTATTGCTAACTCCAAATCATGCGTAGGGTACCGATGTTTATATTCTTTCAATTGTCATGATGCATAAGCGATCACCTTCCCTGCCTGCTTAAAAACACAGCCTAACCCTTACCTCGAAGCATCACAATAAACAACAAACTTCTCCTGGTCTGATGGAAGACTTAGTACTGGAGCTGTAATCAATCGTCCCTTTAACAAGTGGAAGTCGTTGTCACATCTATCTGACCATACAAACTTCTGATTCTAGCATGTCAACTCTGTCAGTGGCGCAGCAATCCTTGAGAACCCTTCTACAAAGCATTGGTAGTATCCCACCAATCCAAGGAAACTCCTGATCTCTAAGGGACTTCTGGGCCTTGGCCAATTTCTCACTGCCTCAATCTTAGCTGGATCAACTTTAATTCCATATGTGGTAACAATGTGACCGAGGAAGGTCACCTAAGGTAACTAGAACTCACACTTCTTGAAGTACCAATCAGAGATGTTGCTCGTGTTCTACCTCTGTCTAAGGTTAGACTAGGACATTGTCGATGAAGACGATCACAAACTTATCGAGGTAGTCCTTGAACACCCTGTTCATCATATCCATAAAAGTTGTTGGGGCATTGGTTAGTCCAAAGGACACAAACAAAAATTCATAATGTCCATACCCTGTGCAAAAGGTCTTCTTCAGAATATCCTCATCTTTAATCCTCAGCTGGTGATAACCAGATCAAAGATCAATCTTTGAGGATACTGTCCTACCCTACAACTGGTCGAGCAAGTCATAAATCCTTGGCAGCAGGTACTTGTTCTCGATAGTCAGCTTGTTCAATTCCATGTAATCGATTTACATCCTTAATGTCCAATCTTTCCTCTTAACAAACAACACTGGCGCACCCCATGGTGAGAAGTTGAGTCTAATGAATCCCAAATCCAATAACTCTTGTAACTGTACCTTCAACTCTACCGGAGCCATCCTACATGGTGCTCTAGATACTGGTTCTGTCTCTGGTGTCACCTCTATAGCAAACACCATCTCTCGTTACGGCGTTAACCCCGGTAGGTCCTCTGGGAATACATCCAAAAAATCACAGACTAATCTGGTCTCTACCAGCCCAATAGGCACATCCCTGGTTGTATCTACTATGCTTGCTAGGAATCCTATGAAACCTCCTTGCAATAGGTCTCTAGCCATTAGTGCTGAGATCATCAGAAAATGAGGCCCGTTCACCGCGCCCACAAATACAAACAGATCCTTTCCCTCGGGCTCAAAGATCACCATCCTCCTTTTACAATCTATTGTTTCCCCATACTTGGCTAACCGATCCATGCCTAGAATCATATCAAAATCCTCCATAGCTAGCTCAATCAGCTCTACTGACAACTCTCTACTATCCACCTCTACTGGTAAGGATCTAATCCATCTCCTAGAAACTACTAGATCCCCCGTGGGCAACAAGGTCCCAAACCCTACAGCATAAAAACCATAAGGCCTACACAATCTATCAATCACTCTACTAGAAACAAACGAATGTGTAGCACCAGAATCAATCATTATAGTGTAAGTAGAGTCAGCGATAAAAATCTGACATGTCACTACCGAGGGACTAGCCTCAGCCTCTGACTGGGTCACTGTGAACACTAGGGCTGGCGTCAAACTATCGCCTTTCTTTTGTTCCTCTCTCTTTAGTTGTGGGAAATCCCTCTGAAAATGTCCCACTACCCCGCAAAAGAAGCATGTCATAGCACGACATTCTTCCACATTGCATCTCCCACACCTTGTGCATACTGAATAACTCTTCCAGGCCTCATTGCTGTCCTAGAAGCCACACTGAGTACCTCTTCCCCTCTTATCAGGACCAAGAGTAGTAGAAGTATCAAGAGTCTTCCTCTTCTGGTCACTCGGGTCTCTGCCCCTTACCAGACTCAGTAAATGGGGGTACCATCCTCTTGGCATCATGTCTTGAAACGCTCTTGCGCCAACTCCTTTCCTCTGCACCCTCAATAGTAATGGCCTTCTCAACTACCTGAGCATATGAAGTAATTCCAGGCACTGAGGTAATCCTAACATCCCGTGCTATCATGGGGTTTAATCACCGAACAAACCTTTCTCTCATGACAGCATCGGTTGGCACCAAGTTAGAAGTAATCTTGGCCAACCTATCAAACTTCAGGGCATACTCAGCCACAATCATGTTGCCCTGAATCAGTCTGGTGAACTCATCTGCCTTTGTAGCTAGAGCTGTGTCGTTGTAATATTTCTCATTGAACAAATCCTGGAACTCCTCCCAAATCATTGCAACAACGTTCCGGGTCTGAGATACAACCTCCCACCAGATATGGACAACCTCCTGAAACATGTACGTGGCGCACGCCACCCTCTCATTACCTACCACCTTCATAACATCAAGGATGGAGGTGCTCATACTCATCCACTGCTCAGTTCGCAGTGGGTCTGACCCTCCCTCAAAAGTAGGAGGGTGTTCCTTCCTAAACTGCTCATATAATGGTTCTCAAATGTTCGATACTTCTTGCTATTGATGTACAACTTGTACTAGGGCAGCAAGTGGTACTACTGGCACAGTGTTCCCTCCTAGAACCTGTTGTTGTCTCAACTGAAGAATTTCTTATTCTTGCCTCTGTAGTTTGGCTTGCATTTCAACAAACATCTATTGCCAGTTCTAAGGAGCTGGCGAAGGGTCCTGACCCTGGTTATCATCTCTTGCCTGGATTTTAGTGCTGACTAGTCTGTTTGATCACCTTGGAGGTACAACTCTATAAGTATAACTACATTCAACGACTTGGCTCTTTAGAAAATGATAAAAAAATTCCACAACTGCCCCACCGTTCATAATCGAGCAAACAAGCAACACTCACAAGTTTCATGCTATTTGACATCTCACGTGAATCAACAATACTACAAGCATACATTCTCATATTCACCTAGCATTCAAGGGCCAGGTCTTATCAGTATAGCTCATGTTCCTCAGTCAAGCATGCAAATAAGGCATATATATTTCATTTAAACAATTAAGCACATAATCATATCATTAGTTACCAAACCCTGAGTGAAGCTTATACTTAGCGGCGAGTGTACATGCCTAGCCAATCTTTTGGAACTAATAAACCTTGGCAACTCTGATACCAAGTTGTAACAACCTGAGTAATCAGGACCCCTAAACCATGTGTTAAAAATAGTGCTTAACTCGTTAAACGAGTCATTTGAACTCAAAATTGTAATTAGGTTAAATGACAGTTTGCTATTAAAAGTTTTTGATCCAAAACATGAACTTTTCGTTAAAATGTTTGAGTAATTATAATGGATCCCAAAAGTTTCTAAATAATATACAAGTTTATCAAAAATTATAGACTTTGTCGACCTAAGCGACAATTTTTCAACTAAAGACTCCTGATCCCAAAAATATCTCGACCGTGGTGGTCGAGTAGGCTGAGTATGTACACACCGCCCCTATAGCTCTCCAACTCATGGCTAGTCCAGCTTTCCTTTTCCTTAATCTGCACCACAAAGCACCTGTGAGCCGAGGCTTAGCAAGAAAATTCAAACAATCATAGAAATAATCAGATAACATTAACATGCATTGCATACTCTATAATCACAATTGATTCACATAGATTTTCCACACAATACACTTTCCAAACAATATACGACTCATGCCGAGTAGATGGATGCCACATCTTTACAATGCCCTCGCCACTATGGCAGATATCGCATCTGCGTTATGGCCCCACCATTATGTCAAACATTACACATGTAATACCGGTAACGACCTCTCGACTGAGGAGTCAATACCAATAATTATATCAGCATAAATTCAAACACAACAGACATTCAACTATAAACGGTTTCATGACATGATCATTCCCGTGCCCTACAATTGGTGCAAGAGATGGTTTTCTTACCTTAAGTCCTCTACGATAAGGTAAGGCGACAACAAGCCTGATCCTTTCCTTCTTGAGCCTTGCAATACCCCTAATCACAACACAATAATAGATATCCATCAAGATCTAAACCAATTAAATGCTTCAAGATTGAGTCCTAGTCTCCGAGACCATGAATTTTACTAAACCAGGTAGTATAATCCATCCTGAGCCTTTAGGTTTGTGTTCATATACTCAAAAACCCTATTTTGCAAATTTTCCCCATTTGAGTCGTGGTGCCCCTCAATAAGGGTCGCGACTCTCTAAAAGTTAGAGAGCCTCAAAGCCATTTCCCTAGACACGCACCCAGGTGCCAAGGTGATTCAGAGAACCTCTTCCTAATGATTCACTAATTGAGGGTCACTCATTTGAGCCTCTTTTATCCTCTTAAATGGTGTAAACTGTAGTATGATATTGCCAACTCGCCTACAACAAACTCTATCCCTGCTCTAGTTATATCCTCAGCCAACTTCCCTGATATCTACTTCTAGCTAAAAAACTGTCTCGAACCTCTTCGACTCAAGGCACATGTCACCAAGTTGCCCTTCCCTAGATGGTAGAGGATTTCACAGTCATAATCCTTTACCAGCTCCAACAAACATCTCTGTCTTATGTTGAGATCCTTCTGTGCGAAGATGTACTTCAAACTCTTGTGATCAGTGTATATCTCGCATTTCTCCCCATACAAGAAATGTCGCAACACCTTCAATGCGAATACCATTGCTGCCAATTCTAAATTAGGAGTATGATATCGTTGTTCATACTTCTTCAACTATTGTGAGGCATAGCAAATCACCTTTCCAACTTGCATCCAAACACAACCTAACCCCTGTCTTTAAGTATCACAGTAAACCACAAATTTTTCCTAGTCGGAAGAAAGACTAAGTACTGGTGTTGTAATCAATTGCCGCTTCAACTCTTCAAAATTGTTATCACACCTGTTAGTCCACAAAAACTTCAAGTTGTTACGTGTCAGCTAAGTGAAAGGTGATGTAATCCTTGAGAATCCCTCAACGAAACGTCGATAACACCCCGCTAATCCAAAGAAACTTCTAATATCTGAAGCACTTATTGGCCTTGGTAATTATCTCATTTCCTCTATCTTGGTCGGATCCACCATAATCTTGTCCTTACTGACTACATGACCAAGAAACGTCACTTGAGGCAACCAAAACTCAGATTTCTTAAACTTGACATAAAACCTATGTGTCCCTCAGCCTCTGTAGTACCCAACAAAGATGCTCTTCATGTTCGAATTATGATTGGGAGTAGATCAGTATATTGTTGATGCACACAATCACAAACTTGTCCTCATAATCATTGACCACCCTGTTTGTCAGATCCATGAATGTTGTCGGGTCATTTGTTAGTCCAAAAGACATAATTGTGAACTCATAGTGCCTGTACCTCGTGTGAAAGGTCATCCTTGGAACATCCTACTTTTTTATCCTCAGTTGCTGATAACCAGATCAACGATCAACCATTAAAAACAATGTCTTACCTTGCAACTAGTCAGACCAATCATCGATCCTTGGTAGCAGATACTTATTCTTGATAGTCAACTTGTTAAATTCTCGGTAGTCAATGCACATTATTATCAATCCATCTGTAACGAACCAACTCCAGGGACCGTTACGGTGTGCCTTGTAAACAGTGCTAAACTCGCTAATCGAGTTATTTGGCCAAAATCGTGTAACTAAGTATGATTAGCGATTTAGGGATTAAAAGTTTTGGATAAGATGTAACGTCTCATTAGAACGTTTAACATATATGCTGGGATCCCAAAATTATAATTTCAGAGTCTATTACAAGAAAACATTTACAACAAGCCGTTCTATGCAGCAAAACAGGGTTTAACCCTAGTTCTTTCTCAACCTCGGTCGTGGTGGACGAGCAGCTGCATATGTACACCTCATCACCAAAGCTCTCCAACTCAAGGGTGGTCCAGCTTTCTTTTGCCTTTACCTGCACCACATAGCACCCGTGAGCCGAAGCCCAGCAAGAAAACACAATATAGCATGATATAATATCAACAGTGATTGTATTAACTATTCAGGACCAACAGTCCAACCAATAGGTGACTACCACAAAGTCACAAATATTGGGACAGCACCCTTTAGCCACGTGACGGTAGGATCACCGGGGCTTAATAGATATCAAAAGTCACTAATATGGGAACAACACCCTTTAGCCATGTGACGATAGGATCACCAGGGCTTAACAAATAAGTGAGCATCTCACTAGCTTTAACAGGATAGGTGCATGGTGATTAGCCACCAACATAACCTTCCACCTGACTCTAGAGTCATAACTCTGGAACAGCGTTCCCTAGCCATGTGACAAACAGTCACCGGGGCCATATGCCGTGGCTCTGAATAACTGGTCTTAGACCAGACAAGCGCTTATAAGTTCATCGACCTTAGGGTCAGTCCAGCATTAATACCCCATATGAGTCATTCAACGCTGATATCGATTAGATCTAATCTTCATTTGGCTCGGCGTTCGTAACGCTATGCCATCTCTGACTCTTAGGTCAGTAAAACACGACCAGTGCTCAACTCATTGTGAACTTGAATAATAAGTCACAGCTTCACAGATGGATCTAACACCATTGCCGATTCTGACTAATAAGCCAGTGCCATACACAAGTAAGCCATGCCACCAAACATATATCACATATCCAATATCCATATACAAGGTATTCAGCATGCTTACTTAAGTAGTACAAGTATAATTAGGACCATGCACGAACACGGAGGCTCAAGCTCTGAACGATATCATACTCAGTATATAAAGCATGTCCTAATCACATGTTTCTCGTGCGTCATATGCATTATATTTAACAATCCAACATTCATCAATAATAGCCATGCATGTCATGCTTAATAATCAACCAACATGAATCAGGAATAGATACATATACACAAGGTACAGTTTTCTTACCTCAGATTCGAGTTAGAACCAATACAAGAACGACCCTTGAGAACGATCAACCTTTAAGCCCTTAGCGGTTAACTAATCATAACCAAACACGGGACATCATCAATAATAATGATCGACATAGGTTTCCACACCAATAACTAGCCTCCATAAGATCAATCCCAACTAATCCAAGTAGTAGGAACACTCCCGAGGCCTATAGCTAAGTTCCCAGGGTCAAAACGAGCAAACGGGGTGAAAACAAGGCAAGGGCTCCAGCCCTGGCACCTTGGGCCGCGGCCCCCAGAATTTTCTGAGGCAAGCGTCGTGGCGCCCAACACCAAGATCCGCGGTGCCCAGCAAGGTTAGAATTGGGGCACTTGCTTCATCGAGCTAGGGCCGCGGCGCACAAGAACAGGGTCGCGGCCCCCAACCCTAGGCCATTCACAAACGTGTTTTCAACTTCTAAAAGCTTCCAAAATCATACCCAAACATTCCCCAAACATCAAAACAAAGTTCCCAAGCTTTCCATAGCTCCATAACCCTCAAAACCCAAGGTTCAAACCAACCAAAAACTCAACAATTCACAAAGTCCAATTCTAAGCTTAAAAACTTTAGAAACTCAAAACTTCAAACTTAGATTACCTTTGATTTGGTTGTTTTCTGTCAAATCCTTCAATTAACAAGCTTCTAATCTTTCCTAGGATCGCTATGCCTCGACCCTCGCTTGATTCCTACTCCTAGAACTCGAAATTCCTTTAAGAAAGCTTCGAACGGTAAAATAGGCTATCGGGAAGGGAGGGAGATTTTCTAACGTACGTTCTTATCTGAAAAGCTACTTCAAGCTTAAGTAACCTCATATAAATCCTAAGGCTCGGGGTCCTGAAAACAACCCCGGGGACATTACAGTCAAAACTTCCAGAATTCCATCTAGATCTCAAATACTCCCAATTTATCATCCAATAAACATTTCTATTAACCCAAACTTGCCCCGTTATGAAAAAACCGCTAACTCATAATCTATGATCGTCTCATGTCGAGTAGCTCGAATATATCTCCATAATAATAAACTCTCATTCACAAATTACAACATGCACCCAATTTACAAATATGCCCTCAACATGCCAAAATACCAAAATGTCGTTATCATTATAAATACACCCATATGCATGCATTTATCATCATATAATAATATAGCTCACATTAACACGCATATAGTCATTTAATACCATAATAAATCAATTATGGCCCTCCCGGCCTCCTAATCAAGGTCCTAGCCCTTATTAGGAAATTCGGGGCATTACAACTATCCCATCCTTACAGAAATTTTGTCCTCGAAATTTACTCAAACAGCTCAGACAACAACTCCGTACAATTGACTCCAATTTCTCAGGTCGCTTCCTCGACCTCACTATTTCAATAGCATTACCTTAACCCAAGGTACATTCCGTTCGATAGAACCTTACTACCTCCATCACAATCTGAACTGCCTGTTCCTTACCGGAATACTTAACCTCAACCTTTAGATTCTTATAACTCAACTCATAAGTTCCTTTAACCCATGTCCACCGCATGGAAGTACATAATATGTTGTGTACAACTGACAGTGCTAAGATATAACTGATCCAGAATCAACCTATCCAGGATTCAACTTCTGAAATGAACTAGGGCTTAGCTTCCCTTAATTTCTCACCCCTTTCCATGGTGATACTCTAAAGGAAATACATTCTCGTACCTGGAATTCCACATTCCTACTTTTCAATTCAGCAAAACTTTTCCATTTATTCTGAGCAGTGAGCATCCAAGCTTCAATCTCTAGTAATCTCATTAATCCCCTGAACCACCTCAGGATCAAGATATACATCAATGCATTCATCTTATAAGATGTTCCTCCAATAATAATTGGATAACCCTCTCTCTCTAATTTACCACCAGTCTGAGAGTAATAATCTATACTGAATTTTATCTCTATTCTCATGGCCTTCTAACCCTTCCAAAACTTGGAAGTCCCAATATAGTCTTCATCTAATAAGATAGACCTTGAATTTCATGAAGGCACTTTATCCCTTTCACAAGAGATTTGAACACCGATCAGCTGTACCATTCACTTATCCTTACTCACAAAAATATACTCACTTGGACTACTGGTCCACAATGACTCAATGCCAACTCATATTGACCCACTAACCTGGGCAACCCCACCGCGAAACCCATCGCGATGCTATCTTATTCCCATTATAAAATACTCAAAGGATGTAATGGCCTTGCTGATTCCTGATACTCTGTCTTGACGTGCTAACAGGTTAAGAACTTTACACGTGTCTCGTTATATCCCTCTTCATCTCAGGCCATCACTATGAAGATTTCATATCCTGTTACATTTCCACAATGCCTGAATGAGAAGAATAAAATAATAGCATGAGATTCGTCCAGAATCTCCCAGCTAATCTCAATGTCCATCGGATCCCAAGTCCGTTCTCTATACCATAATAAATTCATATCTGTCACTATACAACTCTTAGCTAATCCAGCTAAAGCTTTCCATTCAATCTTTCCCACCTGTGGCTCACTTAACCATCTTTCCCTTTTATCTTCCCTGAGATGATAATCTCAAACAATAAACTGGCCACTTGGCCCACCAGGAACTCTACTCTAGTTCTGGTCAGATCCTTTAATCAACATATTACATAGGCAATCACTTTTCTCTATTACTGGGATGTCATAACAATCCACTAACTGATCCTGGTCTATAAAAGACCCAGAACACTTTCCCAAGGCACCTGAAACATCTTTACCACCCATGGACTCTCCTGCCCCCAAGGCACTCTTCAACCTTGGAAAATCTCTGCAGAGAAATTACCAAAATGTCATCATCCAAGATGATCACAAATCCCATTCAAATAAACCTTTGAATGCACCATTCATCTGATTCACAAACACTTAGCATTAAACCAATTCTCATGACATATTCAGCACTCGCAGTGTTCTAATCTAATATCAACACAATCCTTTATATAATTTCCTCTCTCTGGTCTCTAACTGGTCCTAACCAGATCCAAGATCCACCTTAAAGAATTCCATCTTACTCGGTAACTAAACCTTTAATTCTTATAACCCGCTGCGCCACTCAAAACAATGTTTATAGCTGATTCCATCTCTGGCACTAATCTAATTACCATTCTAATCTCCCTTTATCAAAGAATACCTAACAAACCACCTGGCAACACATTCAGAACCCACAGACTAATCCAATCTATCCTGATCTCACTGACACAATCTAGGTGGTATCCACCACGCTAGCAAAGAGTTCCATGCAACTCCTTGCAACAAAACTCTAGCTCTCATTACTGGTATCATAAACACAAAGAACCATGTACCGTACCAACCAACACAAGGCCTTCCGCTCTCAAGCCCAAGAGTTACTATACTTTTCTTGCCATTTAAGATTGCTCTTTAATTACTTAACCAACCCATATTCTGGATCAAACCAAAGCCTGTCATAACCAGCGTTATCAGAATCACTGATGAGTCCTTTCCGTAACCCAACTCATCATTTAAATTGCCAATACCATATTACATTCCCATCACAGCATAACCATGTGATCTACATACACCATCCCTATACCCTTCTCTATATACACTAACAAAGGAATAGCATGGCACCAAAGCCAAACATCATAACTCAAAACTCAGAACTAGGAAACTGACCTGTCACCCCCGAGGAACTAGTCTCGGTCTTAGACTCTGATTGCCCTGGAATAAACACTCGAGTTGGAATCGAGTTTTCTATCCTCCTTTGCTCAAGCTCTCTTAGCCTTGGGCAATTCTTCTTACGATGTCCAAACATCCTACATGAGAAGCATGCCCTTGCTCGACACACACCAGGATGATGCCTCTTGCACCGCGTGCATATTGGACGAGTCTTCCAGCTTTCATTCTTACTTGTTCCCATAAGTGGAGGTACCACTATCTGAGCTTCGTGCTCTCCAGCACTCTGCTGCCCAATCTGATGTCCTGCGCTCTCAACAGCAAGAGCCTTCCCTACCACCTGAACATAGGTAGAGACTTCATGCACTGGGGCAACTCTAATGCCCTGAACTATTCCAGGATTTAACCCCTGAATAAACTTTTCCTTCCGAGCTATATCTGTGGGTACCATGTAAAAAGCAAACTTGGCCAACCCATCAAATTTATTAACATACTCGGCTACAGATGCCTTTCCTTGAACGAGATTCAGAAACTCATTCTTCTTAACAGTCTTGGCCACATCACAATAATACCTCTCATTAAACAATTGCCTGAATTCTTTCCAATCCATCACAGCTGTGTCTCGTGTCTGGGACACTACCTCCCACCACGTCCGGGAATCATCTCGCAGTACACATGTAGCACAGATCACCCTATCGTGACCCACCAGTCCCATACTATCAAGAATGGAACTGATCATGCCCATCCATTGCTCAGCTCTGAGTGGATCTAGGCCTCCCTCGAAGACTGGAGGGTAATACTTCAGGAATCTTCCACAGAGGAATTCCCATCTACTCTCAATGCTAGGCTGAGCTAAAGCAGATGCCACTCCTGGCATAGCAGAGGAAGAGGTAGTCCCCAACAGGCTCCGCTGTTGCTTCAAATACCTAATCTCTTCCTCAAGCCTCTGCAATCTTAATTACATATCTGTAAGCATCTGCTGAAAATTCATAGGTGCAGATGAAGAACTGATACCCTGGCTGTAACTCCCAGCCCTTGTATAAACACCACCAGGCCTCATTATCTGCCTTGAATATAAACCTGCTGATTGAATCTCCAGTCAATAACTTGACCCATTAATCACAATAAGCATATCAAGGGCTTTCCCCCACGGGATAAATCTTACCACACCACAATCATAAACCAATTGCAGTGCTAGAAACATGCCCATGGCATTCATACACTATTCATATTCCCTGCTCTTCCAACATTCACACCATGCCTCCAACTCCAGCATGTAAATATCACAATTATATATATTCACAGAGCATGTAATCATATGATCACAATCATATCTATATTCATGGAGCATATAATCATATAATCAAGAACCAAGCTCTATCAAAATCTCATGCTCCCTAATACAATGTGCAGGTAAAACATTTACATTCTATTTAAGCAGCTACGCACATAACTACAGAAATAGTTACCATTCCATGACTAAAGCTATCTTCAGTGATGAGTGTACATGCCCAGCTTGTCTTCAGGAACTATAAACCTTGGCTCACTCTGATACCAAGTTGTAACGCCCCAACTCCAGGGACCGTTACGGTGTGCCTTGTAAACAGTGCTAAACTCGCTAATCGAGTTATTTGGCCAAAATTGTGTAACTAAGTATGATTAGTGGTTTAGGGATTAAAAGTTTTGGATAAGATGTAACGTCTCAGTAGAACGTTTAACATATATGTTGGGATCCCAAAATTATAATTTCAGAGTCTATTACAAGAAAACATTTACAACAGGCTGTTCTATGCGGCAAAACAGGGTTTAACCCTTATTCCTTCTCAACCTCGGTCGTGGTGGACGAGCAGCTCAAGGATGGTCCAGCTTTCTTTTGCCTTTACCTGCACCACAGAGCACCCATGAGCCGAAGCCCAGAAGGAAAACACAATATAGGATGATATAATATCAACAATGATTGTATTAACTATTCAGGACCAACAGTCCAACCAATAGGTGACTACCACAAAAAGTCACAAATATGGGGACACCACTCTTTAGCCATGTGACGGTAGGATCACCAGGGCTTAACAGATATCAAAAGTCAGTAATATGGGAACAACACCCTTTAGCCATGTGACGATAGGATCACGAGGGCTTAACAAATAAGTGAGCATCTCACTAGCTTTAACAGCATAGGTGCATGGCGATTAGTCACCATCATAACCTTCCTCCTTACTTTAGAGTCATAACTGTGGAACAGCGTTCCCTAGCCATGTGACAAACAGTCACCGGGGCCATATGCCCTGGCTCTGAATAACATGTCTTAGACCAGACAAGCGCTTATAAGTTCATCGACCTTAGGGTCGATCCAGCGTTAATAACCAATATGAGTCATTCAACGCTGATATCGATTAGATTTAATCTTCATTTGGCTCGGGGTTCGTAACGCTATGCCATCTCTGACTCTTAGGTTAGTAATACACGACCAGTGTTCAACTCAATGCGAACTTGTCTAATAAATCACAGCTTCACAGATGGATCTAACACCATTGCCGAATCTGACTAATAAGCCAGAGCCATACACAAGTAAGCCATGCCACCAAACATATATCACATGTCCAATATCCATATACAAGGTATTTAACATGTTTACTTAACTAGTACAAGTACAATTAGGACCATGCACGAACACAGAGGCTCAAGCTCTTGATGCATGTTGGTTGATTATTAAGTATGACATGCATGGCTATTATTGATGCATGTTGGATTGTTAAATATAATGAATATGATGCATGAGAAACATGTGATTAGGACATGCTTTATATACTGAGTATGATATCGTTCAGAGCTTGAGCCTCCGTGTTCGTGCATGGTCCTAATTGTACTTGTACTAGTTAAGTAAACATGCAGAATACCTTGTATATGGATATTGGACATGTGATATAAGTTTGGTGGTATGGCTTACTTGTGTATGGCACTGGCTTATTAGTCAGAATCGGCAATGGTGTTAGATCCATCTGTGAGGCTGTGACTTATTAGTCAAGTTCACAATGAGTTGAACACTGGTCGTGTTTTACTGACCTAAGAGTCAGAGATGGCATAGCGTTACGAACGCCGAGCCAAATGAAGATTAGATCTAATCGATATCAGCGTTGAATGACTCATATGGGGTATTAACGCTGGACCGACCCTAAGGTCGATGAACTTATAAGCGCTTGTCTGGTCTAAGACCAGTTATTCAGAGCCAGGGCATACAGCCCCGGTGACTGTTTGTCACATGGCTAGGGAGCGCTATTCCACAGTTATGACTCTACAGTCAGGAGGAAGTTTATGTTGGTGACTAATCGCCATTCACCTATCCTGTTAAAGCTAGTGAGATGCTCACTTATTTGTTAAGCTCTCATGATCCTATCGTCACATGGCTAAAGGGTGATGTTCCCATATTACTGACTTTTGTTATCTGTTAAGCCCTGGTGATCCTACCGTCACATGGCTAAAGGGTGGTTTCCCCATATTTGTGACTTTTTGTGGTAGTCACCTATTGGTTGGACTATTGGTCCTGAATAGTTAATACAATCACTGTTGATATTATATCATGCTATATTGTGTTTTCTTGCTGGGCTTCGGCTCATGGGTGCTATGTGGTGCAGGTAAAGGAAAAAGAAAGCTGGACCATCCTTGAGTTGGATAGATTAGGTGATGAGGTACACATATGCAGCTACTCGTCCACCACGGCCGAGGTTGAGAAGGAACAAGGGTTAAACCCTGTTTTGCCTCATAGAATGGTCTGTTGTAAATGTTTTCTTGTAATAGACTCTAAAATTATAATTTTGGGATCCCACCATATATGTTAAACGTTCTAATGAGACGTTACATCTTATCCAAAACTTTTAATCCGTAAACCACTAATCATACTTAGTTACATGATTTTGGCCAAATAACTCGATTAGCGAGTTTAGCACTGTTTACAAGGCACGCTGTAACGGTCCCTGGAGTTGGGGCGTTCCAACTTGGTATTAGAGCGAGCCAAGGTTTATGGTTCCTGAAGACAAGCTGGGCATGTACACTCATCACTGAAGACAGCTTCACTCATGGAATGGTTACTATTTATGTGGTTATGTGCCTAGTTGCTTAAGTAGAATGTAAATGTTTTTCCTGCACATTGTATTAGGGAGCATGATATTCTGATAGAGCTTGGCTCTTTACTATATGATTATATGCTCTGTGAATATAGATATGATTGTGATCATATGATTACCTGCTCTGTGAATATATATAACTGTGATATTTACATGCTGGAGTTGGAGGCATGGTGTGAATGTTGGAAGAGCAGGGAATATGAATAGTGTATGAATGCCATGGGCATGTTTCTAGCACTGCAATTGGTTTATGATTGTGGTCTGGTAAGATTTATCTCATGGAGGAAAGCCCTTGATATGCTTATTGTGATTAATGGGTCAAGTTATTGACTGGAGATTCAATCAGCAGGTTTATATTCAAGGCAGATAATGAGGCCTGGTGGTGTTTATACAGGGGCTGGGAGTTATAGCCAGGGTATCAGTTCTTCATCTGCACCTATGAATTTTCAGCAGATGCTTACAGATATGCAATTAAGATTGCAGAGGCATGAGGAAGAGATTGGGTATTTGAAGCAACAGCGGAGTCTGTTGGGTAATACCTCTTCCTCTGCTATGCCAGGAGTGGCATCTGCTTTAGCTCAGCCTAGCATTGAGAGTAGATGGGAATTCCTCTGTGGAAGATTCCTGAAGTATTACCCTCCAGTCTTCGAGGGAGGCCTAGATCCACTCAGAGCTGAGCAATGGATGGGCATGATCAGTTCCATTCTTGATAGTATGGGACTGGTGGGTCACGATAGGGTGATCTGTGCTACATGTGTACTGCGGGATGATGCCCGGACGTGGTGGGAGGTAGTGTCCCAGACACGAGACACAGCTGTGATGGATTGGAAAGAATTCAGGAAGTTGTTTAATGAGAGGTATTATTGTGATGTGGCCACGTCCGTTAAGATGAGTGAGTTTCTGAATCTCGTTCAAGGAAAGGCATCAGTAGCTGAGTATGTTAATAAATTTGATGGGTTGGCCAAGTTTGCTTTTGATATGGTACCCACAGATATATCTCGGAAGGAAAAGTTTATTAAGGGGTTAAATCCTGGAATAGTTCAGGGCATTAGAGTTGCCCCAGTGCATGAAGTCTCTACCTATGTTCAGGTGGTAGGGAAAGCTCTTGCTGTAGAGAGCGCAGGACATCAGATTGGGCAACAGAGTGTTGGAGAGCATGAATCTTAGATAGTGGTACCTCCACTTATTGGAACAAGTAAGAATGAAAGCTGGAAGACTCATCCAATATGCATGCGGTGCAAGAGGCATCATCTTGGTGTGTGTAGAGCAAGGGCATGCTTCTCATGTAGGATGTTTGGACATCGTAAGAAGAATTGCCCAAGGCTAAGAGAGCTTGAGCAAAGGAGGATAGACAACTCGATTCCAACTCGAGTGTTTATTCCAGGGCAATCAGAGTCTGAGACTGAGACTAGTTCCTCGGGGGTGACAGGTCAGTTTCCTAGTTCTAAGTTTTGAGTTATGTTGTTTGGCTTTGGTGCCATGCTATTCCTTTGTTAGTGTATATAGAGAAGGGTATAGGGATGGTATATGTAGATCACATGGTTATGCTGTGATGGGAATGTAATATGGTATTGGCAATTTAAAAGATGAGTTGGGTTACGGAAAGGACTCATTAGTGATTCTGATAACGTTGGTTATGACAGGCTTTGGTTTGATCCAGGATAAAGGTTGGTTAAGTAATTAAAGAGCAATCTTAAATGGCAAGAAAAGTATAGTAACTCTTGGGCTTGAGAGCGGAAGGCCTTGTGTTGGTTGGTACGGTTCATGGTTCTTTATGTTTATGATACTAGTAATGAGAGCTAGAGTTTTGTTGCAAGGAGGTGCATGGAACTTTTAGCTAGCGTGGTGGATACAACCTAGATTGTGTTAGTGAGATCAGGACAGACTGGATTAGTCTGTGGGTTATGAATGTGTTTCCAGGTGGTTTGTTAGGGCTTCTTTAATAAAGGGAGATTAGAATGGTAATTGGATTAGTGCCAGAGATGGAATCAGCTGTAAACATTGTTTTGAGTGGCTTAGCGGGTTATAAGAATTAAAGGTTTAGTTACCGAGTAAGATGGAATTCTTTGAGGTGGATCTTGATTCTGGTTAGGACCAGTTAGAGATCAGAGAGAGAAAATTATATAAAGGATTGTGTTGATATTAGATTAGAACACTGCGAGTGCTAAATATGTCATGAGAATTGGTTTAATGCTAAGTGTTTGTGAATCAGATGAATGGTGCATTCAAATGTTTATTTGAATGGGATTTGTGATCGTCTTGGACAATGACATTGTGGTATTTTCTCTGCAGAGATTTTCCAAGGTTTAAGAGTGCCTTGGGGGCAGGAGAGTCCATGGGTTGTAAAGATGTTTCAGGTGCCTTGGGAAAGTGTTATGGGTCTTTTATAGACCAGGATCAGTTAGTGGATTGTTATGACATCCCAGTAATAGAGAAAAGTGATTGCCTATGTAATATGTTGATTAAAGGATCTGACCAGAACTAGAGTAGAGTTCCTGGTGGGCCAAGTGGCCAGTTTATTGTTTGAGATTATCATCTCAGGGAAGATAAAAGGGAAAGATGGTTAAGTGAGCCACAGGTGGGAAAGATTGAATGGAAATCTTTAGCTGGATTAGCTAAGAGTTGTATAGTGACAGATATGAATTTATTATGGTATAGAGATCGGACTTGGGATCCGATGGACATTGAGATTAGCTGGGAGATTCTGGACGAATCTCATGCTATTCTTTTATTCTTCTCATTCAGGCATTGTGGAAATGTAACAGGATATGAAATCTTCATAGTGATGGCCTGAGATGAAGAGGGATATAATGAGACATGTGTAAAGTTCTCAACCTATTAGCAGGTCAAGACTGAGTATCAGGAATCAGCAAGGCCATTACTGCCTTTGAGTATTTTATAATGGGAATAAGATAGCATCGCAATGGGTTTTGCGGTGGGGTTGCCCAGGTTAGTGGGTCAGTATGAGTTGGCATTGAGTCATTGTGGACCAGTAGTCCAAGTGAGTATATTTTTGTTAGTAAGGATAAGTGAATGGTATAGTTGATCGGTATTCAAATCTCTTGTGAAAGGGATAAAGTGCCTTCATGAAATTCAAGGTCTATCTTATTAGATGAAGACTTTATTGGGACTTCCATGTTTTGGAAGGGTTAGAAGGCCATGAGAATAGAGATAAAATTCAGTACAGATTATTACACTCAGACTGGTGGTAAATTAGAGAGAGATGGTTATCCAATTATTATTGGAGGAACATCTTATAAGATGAATGCATTGATGTATATCTGGATCCTGAGGTGATTCTGGAGATTAATGAGACTACTAGAGATTGAAGCTTGGATGCTCACTTCTCAGAATAAATGGAAAAGTTTTGCTGAATTGAAAAGTAGGAATGTGGAATTCCAGGGAAGAGAATGTATTTCCTTTAGAGTATCACCATGGAAAGGGGTGAGAAATTAAGGCAAGCTAAGCCCTAGTTTATTTCAGAAGTTGAATCCTGGATAGGTTGATTCTGGATCAGTTATATCTTAACATTGTCAGTTGTACACAACGTATTATGTATTTCCATGCGGTGGACATGGGTTAAAGGAACTTATGAGTTGAGTTTTAAGAATCTGAAGGTTGAGGTTAAGTATTCCGGTAAGGAACAGCCAGTTCACAATGTGACAGAGGTAGTAAGGTTCTATCGAATGGAATGTACCTTGGTTTAAGGTAATGCTATTGAAATAGTGAGGTCGAGGAAGCGACTTGAGAAATTGGAGTCAATTGTACGGAATTGTTGTCCCAGCTGTTTGAGTAAATTTCGAAGACGAAATTTCTATAAGGAGAGGATAGTTGTAATGCCCCGAATTTCCTAATAAGGGCTAGGACCCTGATTAGGAGGCCGGGAGGGCCATAATTGATTTATTACGGTATTAAATGACTATATGCGTGTTAATGTGAGTTATATTATTATATGATGATAAATGCATGCATATGGGTGTATTTATAATGATAAGGGCATTTTGGTAATTTGGCATGTTGAGGGCATATTTGTAAATTGGGTGCATGTTGTAATTTGTGAATGAGCTTTTATTATTATGGAGATATATTCGAGCTATTCGGTATGAGACGATCATAGATTATGAGTTAGCGGTTTTGTCATAACGGGGTCAAGTTTGGGGTAATAGAAATGTTTATTGGATGATAAATTGGGAGTATTTGAGATCAAGATGGAATTCTGGAAGTTTTGACTATAATGTCCCCGGGGGTGTTTTCAAGACCCCGTGCCTTAGGATTTATTTGAGGTTACTTAAGCTTGAAGTAGCTTGTCAGATAAGAACGCACGTTAGAAAATCTCTCTCTCCCTTCCCGATAGCCTATTTTACCGTTCGAAGCTTTCTTAAAGGAATTTCGAGTTCTAGGAGTCGGAATCAAGCGAGGGTCGAGGCATAGAAATCCTAGGAAAGATTAGAAGATTCTTAACTGAAGGATTATACAGAAAACAACCCAATCAAAGGTAATATAAGTTTGAAGTTTTGAGTTTCAAAAGTTTTTATGCTTAGAATTGGACTTTGTGAATTGTTGAGTTTTTGGTTGTTTTGAACCTTGGGTTTTGAGGGTTATGGAGCTTTGGAAAGCTTGGGAACTTTGTTTTGATGATTGGGGAATGTTTGGGTATGATTTTGTAAGCTTTTAGAAGTTGAAAACACGTTTGGGAATGGCCTAGGGTTGGGGGCCGCGACCCTGTTCTTGGGCGCCGCGGCCCTAGCTCGATGAAGCAGGTGCCCCAATTCTGACCTTGCTGGGTGCCGCACCCCTTGGCGTTGGGCGCCGCGGCGCTTGCCTCAGAAAATTCTGGGGACCGCGGCCCAAGGTGCCAGGGCTGCAGCCCTTGCCCTGTTTTCACCCCATTTGCTCGTTTTGACCCCGGGAACTTAGCTATAGGCCTCGGGAGTGTTCCTACTACTTGGATTAGTTGGGATTGATCTTCCGGAGGCTAGTTATTGGTGTCGAAACCTATGTCGATCATTATTATTGATGATGTCCCGTGTTTGGTTATGATTAGTTAACCGCTAAGGGCTTAAAGGTTGATCGTTCTCAAGGGTCGTTCTTGTATTGGTTCTAACTCGAATCTGAGGTAAGAAAACTGTACCTTGTGTATATGTATCTATTCCTGATTCATGTTGGTTGATTATTAAGCATGACATGCATGGCTATTATTGATGAATGTTGGATTGTTAAATATAATGCATATGATGCACGAGAAACATGTGATTAGGACATGCTTTATATACTGAGTATGATATCGTTCAGAGCTTGAGCCTCTGTGTTCGTGCATGGTCCTAATTGTACTTGTACTAGTTAAGTAAGCATGCTGAGTACCTTGTATATGGATATTGGACATGTGATATATGTTTGGTGGCATGGCTTACTTGTGTATGGCACTGGCTTATTAGTCAGAATCAGCAATGGTGTTAGTTCCATCTGTGAAGCTGTGACTTATTAGTCAAGTTCACAATGAGTTGAACACTGGTCGTGTTTTACTGACCTAAGAGTCAGAGATGGCATAGCGTTACGAACGCCGAGCCAAATGAAGATTAGATCTAATTGATATCAGCGTTGAATGACTCATATGGGGTATTAACGATGGACCGACCCTAAGGTCGATGAACTTATAAGCGCTTGTCTGGTCTAAGACCAGTTATTCAGAGCCAGGGCATATGGCCCCGGTGACTGTTTGTCACATGGCTAGGGAACGTTGTTCCACAGTTATGACTCTAGAGTCAGGAGGAAGGTTATGTTGGTGACTAATCACCATGCACCTATCCTGTTAAAGCTAGTGAGATGCTCACTTATTTAATAAGCCCTGGTGATCCTATCGTCACATGGCTAAAGGGTGTTGTTCCCATATTACTGACTATTGATATCTATTAAGCCCTGGTGATCCTACCGTCACATGGCTAAAGGGTGCTGTCCCCATATTTGTGACTTTTTGTGGTAGTCACCTATTGGTTGGACTGTTGGTCCTAAATAGTTAATACAATCAGTGTTTATATTATATCATGCTATATTGTGTTTTCTTTCTGGGCTTCGGCTCGCGGGTGCTATGTGGTGTAGGTAAAGGCAAAAGAAAGCTGGACCATCCTTGAGTTGGAGAGCTTAGGTGATGAAGAGTACATATGCAGCTGCTCGTCCACCACGGCCGAGGTTGAGAAGGAACTAGGGTTAAACCCTGTTTTGCCACATAGAATGGCCTGTTGTATATGTTTTCTTGTAATAGACTCTGAAATTATAATTTTGGGATCCCAGCATATATGTTAAACGTTCTAATGAGACGTTACATCTTATCCAAAACTTATAATCCCTAAACCGCTAATCATACTTAGTTACACGATTTTGGCCAAAAAACTCGATTAGCGAGTTTAGCACTGTTTACAAGGCACATCATAACAGTCCCTGGAGTTGGGGCGTTACACTTAACGACTTATCTCATAAAACTAAACTCCATAAATAAATTTTATGGGAAGTGTACAAGATTTTAGACTTTTGAAATGGTCAAAAATAATTTGTGTGCTAAGAGTTATGCATGTTCTGTAAAACTTGCACAAATTTGGAAAAAATATTGGCAAATGAGATTCAAAAATTTTGGGCAGTATGTTGAGTCGATAAATTAAATTATTTTCAAATTAAATTTAGTGGAATTGTTAATAGTATATCAAAGTTTAAATCAGTAAATTTTCATGGAAATATGATTAATGTATTGGGAGTTATAAAATGTTAAAGTTGATAAGAAATCTAGAAAAAAAAAAGATTTTTGGTCAGTTTGGTCATTGCACTTTGGAAAAATGTTTGAGTAGACAAAATTCAATATTTTGGGATGATTTTAAAAATAAACACTCTATGTATATTGATTATCAAACTGGAAATTTTTTATAGAAATATAATAAAAATTCTAGGAATTAGATTCCTCTACAGTTAGAAGAAGATATAGGATTTTGAAATAAAACCTTCTAGGCAGCCACCTTGGTGAATGTTTTCACCAAAAAAAAACTTTTTGGCCTAATGTTTCACAAGGATATTTTTGGCATAACCTAATTATGACTTGAGATAAATCATATAAAAATACCAAGTCGAAGGGATTTTGTATGTCTCCTATGTTTAGGAAAACTTAGGATTTCAAATAAAACAATTTTAGACCGTACTTTTTGGTGACCACTTTCACCTAGTTAAATTGTGTATTTTTGTCTAAACATTGGTATGGAACTTCTTAGTATATCCAAGAATGGCTCTGCAAAAGCTGAGATTTTTTAGTCACTTATATTTCAAGATTAGTGAAGATGGACTAGGTTAAATTTAGTAAAAATGGTTTTTCTACACTTAGTAAAATTTGGAGTTTTTGTTAAAAACTATGTTTTACTTTAGTTTCTCAAGATTAATGAAGATGAGAAAGGTTAAATTTATTATTATTTTAGTAAGGTTAAAATGGATTATTGAAATGAATATTTTTTGGAAATGAATAATTTTAATTAAGAAAATTTAAAAAGGAGTCTAAAGCCCCAATTTAAAAAAAAATCAATTAAATAACATTTTGGACATTTTAAACTTAATTGTAATTTTTGTTATTAATTTAACATAACCAACATTTCGCGTAGAATATAATTATTAGTACGAGGTAGTATGGTTTTATATTACGAACATAGTAAGCACGGTTTTATAATAATTACACGAAAAAGTGATTTTCTTCTACTTAGATTGCAAAAGAAATTAAAGGGGTTTATTTTTAAGTTTTGGTACGAGTAATAGGGAGATCCTCCAAGTACAAGCCTAACATTTTCAGTATGCTACATTTACGTGTTTGTAGCAGGCATTATTAAAGCCAAGGCCTTAAGGATAAAACATGTTTTCTTATCAATAACAGTGGAATGGAGAATAGTCCTTTTTGGACATATGAACTTACTATATCGATGAAGGGTAGGGTCGTGTTTAATATACAACGATATCAATATTTTAAAAACAAAATCTAGTGATACACATTTCGGGAATCGTAGAACGGTATTTTAAACCTGACTACTATGTTGTGTTAGCTTATGGTACAAGTAGTGTTAAGACTTATTGAAGTTAATCCATTTTAATTAAATGCCCATCTTAAGGAATTAAACTTTAATAATAAGATGCCATAATTAATCTGAGTATACTATATCAAAATTTACAGTATTGGATAAAAGAGAAAGGACAACTTTAAGACAAGGGAATCTCGTTTATCGCTAAGGAATCCAGGTAATTCAACCCTGACTTGTTTGACTACAACATGAATAACTAGTGTATTGCTTGTTATATTTAGGTCATGAGCAAGTATACATAGTTGTTGTAGAAAGTCTATAATGGTGTTATCGTAGCAAACATGAGTCAAGGTTTAATTCCGACATTGATGAAATGGATAAGAGCATTATTCCACAGAGCTCATATGCTTGTGAGGAGGTAAGAATACCTAATGGCACTAATGGTACTAATGGCAATAAAATACGCTAGTAAAGGCGAGGACCTGATAATCGTAGACCCTTATTATACTGGTATTGCCACACCCGTGACAGTGGTTGATAATTGATATGGCTACATCTTAATTGAATATTGATATGATGCATGCTCTCTTTAATTGATTTTATGATTGATTAACCCAATTAAATACAAGAATGAAATAGAGAGATTATTGATGTGATGCATGTACTCTATGAACTATATTAGGATGTAATGATCTGAATTGCATAGGAATATAAGTTGTAGAGAACTTATTTGGGGTAAAAATTATAAGTTGCCTCTAGAATAGTATTTGTTGGTGTTGCTGTTGACAAGATTGCTCAGCCATTGTTCTAACTACTCTAGGGTTACAAAGATTGTTCTATACATCTATTTTGCTCTAGGATCTTCTGCGTGCAGGTTCGAGTTTGAATTTTTGTTATTGGGCATGACCATAAGTTTTTCAAGACTCTTACGCATTCTTCAATTTTATAATTAAGGCTCGGTGATACAGGAACCCTAATTCTTGTTAGATTTTTTAATGTTGTTGTTATGGCTAAAACTTTGTTGTCGTTATTGATGTTATTTGTGTTGGGTTGATCTTACTAAGCACTTTCGCTTACATAGTTGTTTCATGTTGTAGGTAAGCTGAAAGACAAGGCTAAGCAGTGAGCGCTAGAGTCTACGTTGTGGGAATGTACATGTGGCCCGACCGTGGGAAATCTACACTTTTAAAAAATATCTCTTACATTTATAAGAACATATTTTGGGTGATGTATTTTGAATGTTTAGAACTTTATAATGTTGTAATCACTTTTTATGTATGCACATACTTCCAATCTAAAGCATATTTTTTTTTATGTTTTTTAAATGGATTTTTTTAGTCATTTTAAGGTTAAAATTATTATTATTTTGCATTATTAGTCTTGTAAATTATTTTGGGTCGTTACACCATTGCCTAGATTGAGAGAGTCCCAAGGGACAGAGGCATCATTAGAACCCTTATGGCTACAAATGGGCCTTCTTTAGAGCAAACGATAGAAGTCCCTCACGTTAAAAGTTGCAAATCAAGGACACCTCACAATTATCCAGAGGCCATGATTGTACCCTGGCCCAGTGAAACCAAAATAGGGCAATTTTTTGACAAGTAGATGGACCCAAGAGAAGTTTATAAGATTGAGGCCTAGAATACAATTTTTAATGACCCTTTGGACCTAAGTAATAGAATGCATCAAGCTTCAGGGCCCAGGAAACACAAAGCCAACCTTTGTATAACTCCAATTATCTAAGTGGGCCCATATGATATCCAATTTGGAACAACACTAGTTGAAGTCCCAAGCTTCGCAACTCTAGAGGTACCATCGCTTTTCACAGCAGGCAGGGGGGAAATTGGATCATCATCGAAGCAAGGAGGGAATAGAGCTATGAGAGGTTCTGGCTCAAGTACAACAAGGTAACATTAATGGAAACATTACTAATAATTATGTGGAGGTTGAAGTTATAATGGATCCACTTTTTCACACGGGCTAAGAGGCAGCACTTATCATGCCCGCTCCACCCCAATGAAGGTTCTATCGTGTTATTTTCGGGGCATAGTGAGAGCCCCGACAACTCAAGCTTTACGAGCATGGGAGTGGAGGTACAAACTATTAGGATTAAGGCCCTAAAATCATGTAAAGGCATTTTATTGTATTAAAAAACAATTTTATTATAGTTGAATATTATAATTATTGGTTAAATTAATTATATGATAATATTAAGAAAATTCCTTATTCATTCATGAGAATATGATCTTGTATTAGTACGAGAGAATTAAGACCATGTATAATGAATAAAATGGTCAGTAACATATTAAAGTAAGGAATCTTTTATCAATGGTTACTAGTGTGGTTTACTAAGCATACAGGATGCAAGTGAACTAGATTTAGATTACTGATGTAGATAGACATCTTAGTAAAGGTGTTCTATATATTAGGGATTATATATGACATGACTGATGAGAATTAATTATCTTTATAACTTATTGTTTGACATAAAGATATGATTCTTATCATAATAGATTATCATTTGTAGATCAATCTAAATCCTGAATATTCATGAGCTCCTGTGTGTTTATTGGATCTTTGATTCAGTCGTTAAGGTTTCTTAGTATAATGAGGCTAATGACCTTTTCTTTTGAGATTCAATATCATGAATGGGTGGGAATATAAAATACAATAATGGAATCCATACTTTCCTAATGGATCGAATATTTGTTCCCTTAAAGGTTAATTCTGGAACTGGATAGTTATTGAGCTCAAATCTATAATTTGATTATAGATTAATTATTTGCTAGTGAATTAATTGTACTTAAGGATCAAGATGTAATTAGAAGGGTAAAACAATAATCTTGACCAGCTCTAATTATGAACAAATAAATGGAGGACAGAACTACATTTATTGATTATATCAATGGACTACAGGAGAAAATTTAGTAAATATAATTCTATAAATGCTTAGAATGCAATTCCAAATTTATAGTGAAGTAATCATGGAAATAATAAATAATATTATTGGATTAAAGAGTTTAATTAATAATATGATTTATTGGAGCTTCGCATTATAGGCCCATGGTCCCCAGATCACCTCTGCCCTACACTGTCAAGGATAAGGATGTCAAAAGAAAGATTTGTAGAGAGAAGGACTTAATTGTAAAGGAATTAATTTTTCAGGGCAATGAAAAACTAATTAATTATTAATTAATTAATTAATTAACTATATAGTTGTTATTTTGAAAAACTATAGGTTAAAATAAATATTAATATTGTTTGTATTAAAATATAAAGAGAGATTAATAATTATCTTATTTAGAATAGAATATTTATTTATTTAAAACTGATATTTATTTTGGAATAAATATATTGTATTAAATATTAATTAAATAAACAAATGAGAAAATTAGGGATAACCCTAATCTTGTAGTCGACACACTAACTGTATAGTGAGTGTGGTGCCACACAAATAATTTGTTTTATTTAATTATTTATATTTAATTTTTCTTTTTTTAAATATGATTTAAATTAAATAAGGTAATAACTGGTCAGTTTTATTTTAATAAAATAAAGATTAATTAAATTAGTTAATTACCTTTATAAACCTGAAAAGAAGTGATATTTTTCAAAAGAAGAAGAAATTAATTGTTTTTCATTGACTGTCATACTCTCTCTGAAACAAAAGCGATAGTTTTCCTAAATTTGAAAAGTATTAAATTTCCCTTCTCACTATCAAATTTCTCTAGAACCAATGTGTTGAGTACATCTAGAGAAATCATAAATCAACATTTTGAATCATACGTGGCCCTACACATCCTTGTGTGCTTGAGGATTTTTCTGGAATATCAAGGTGTGAGCTTTCAAAACATTTATATGAAGATTGTTGATTTTATACAAAAGATTGGAGGACATTTGATAGGCTACAAGAAGTAATCTCTAATCTGTTTTTATGTGATATAATATATATATGTGTGTGTGTGAGATCTTGGTTGGTGTTAATAATTATTGAAAAGGGCCCATTCCCTGCTGCGTATCTTTGATTTGCTCTTTTAATACCAACACAGACCTGATTGTACTTTACTCGTGGAGACTAAAGTAGAAGAAAGGAGAATGAAAGAGCTGGGAATGAGTTTGGGGTTTGAAGGTTTTGATTGTATCCCTTCTATGGGATTAGAATGTTGTTTTTGCATGTTCTCCAAAAAGAGATTAGGCTACAAGTTATTAAATCGACAGGTAGCATTATGAAAGTTGTGGTTTAGGACCAAGAGAACAAGATAACTTGGGCTCTATTTCCAACATATAGGAGCCCTTATGAGATGGATAAGGTTAACATTTTGCGAGAGTTGAAACACAGAGTGCTGAACTGTGACCTTCCTTGTGTGGTGGTGGGAGATTTGAACACTATTAGATTTGAATAAGAGAAATTGTGCGGTTGCAAACTAACAACAGTGATACCACAATTTTAAGGAATTTTTTGGTAGATACGACTATTGTTGATTTGGGATTCCATGGATGTCGTTTCACATGGCACAACAAGCGTGAATGGGGTTGATTGATAAGGGAAAGACTGGATAGGGAAATTTCTTCCTTGAATTGGATATTGGCCTACCCAAAATCAGGTGTCCATAACTACCCTGTAATTTCCTCAGACCACGGACCAATCATGCTAGATACTCACATGGATAAAACAAAGGGCTATAGGCCCTTCAGATACTTTGTTGGGCTAGAGAAGAATCTTGCATAGTGGTTATTGAAGCAAGATGGAGAGCACCTGTGAATGGAGGTGAAAAAAACTTGTTGAAGAATTTGGAAGACACCAAAATAGGTCTCCACGTGTGGAACAAAGAGTGCTTCAGCCACATGGACTAAAAGAGTAAGGCTATTGAGAATCGAGTATGGTGGCTTCAGAATCAAAACCTCAATGAGGACAATATAGAGGAAGAAAACAAGCTTCAACAAGATCTGAAAGAATTATGGTGCAGGAAGGAAATTATGTGGAGTAAATATCAAGTTAACTTTAGCTAATTAAAGGCGACATAAATAAAAAATTCGTCAATAAGAGATAAAGCAGGTCAGAGGCACGAGACGAGGGGTAAAATGGACAAGTTATTCAGCAACTACTTCCGGAAATTCTATGACACTGAAGGGTCGACTATACCCATAGAGCTTGCAAAATTATTCCTCACCAAGATAACAATGGAAGAGAATCACAGTGTAGGCCAGGTTCCAAGTAGGGAGGAGATTGAGACAATTGTTGCCAATATGGACCCCTTGAAATTTTGTAGGTAAAATATGATGTGCAAGTATACACAATCGATTCAAGTAATAAAATAGTAAGTAAAGTATCATTCCCACAAGGACAATCAACCAATTACCAATAATTGCTTTTAAATATTTATTTGACTGTCGAAAATAGAGTCATTTTTAATCTAAGACTAAAAATTGAAATAAACTTTGCAATAATAAAGATTGATTAGATAATTAAAAGCCTAGGGTATTAACTTCATCAACTTTTCATTCTATTAATTTTACTAATAAGTTCTAAATCTCTTCTTCCTATTCTTTTTCAAGATATAAGATCTCAACCTATATACAGGTTTTCTACATCTCTGTGATAAACTTAAACACATAGCAGGCATTAAGAATGGTAACCTAATTGCTACACAAGTCATACAGGTACTCTCGTCCAATATCTAACCTAAGTCTATATAACGATAGCATATTCAATTCGCATCTTGGGAATTGAGAATCAAAATCATAAATCAAGAAAATATTGATCAAGTATTTACTAGCATTAGGAAAACATTATATAGATTAGAATAAAGAAGAAGTATCAATAAAACATCATAATAAAATTAAATAGAAATACAAGTGTCTAAATTAAACCCTAGAGAAAAATATTAAGTTCATGACAAACATAGCTAACACCATAAAAATAAATTTTATCATCTATAATATCCAAAACTTGAAAAGAAATTAAAGAAGAAAAATGCAGAAAATAAGTTAGCTGTCATGAACACTCTGAAAATTCGTAATTAAAAACCCTAATCCATCCCTAATCTCTAATGTTTTAAACCTAAATAGTAATTTCTTTCTCTTCATGGTGGCGCGTCGTGGCCCGTGTCTTCAAAATACCCAGGAGGTTTGTTCCTCCGACTTCAAGTGCTGCGACCCATAAAATGCATGTTGCGGCCCGTGTGAAAACCCAGTCTTCCTTTAGCTCTCTGCCACTCATCATTATGCGACCGCGACATTAATTCCTACCATATCTTTCATAGTTTATGACTCTGCTAGAGCTACGACCCTTAAGCCCATGCTGCGATTCTAATTCTATTATTCTTTTTTCTGAATTTAACCATTTTAAATCCTTCTTTCATCAACTTCATCAAAAACTTCTTCCAGCTTTCTGTTATTACAAATTTGACTCGAACAACCACCAAAAGCTCCATTTTCCCACCATTTCTTCTTCTTTCTACATTTAGCTCATAATTCAAAGCACCATCCTACAACAAAGATAAAAAAAAGGGTAATATTACACGAAACAAACAAAAAAATACAAGATTACCACAAAACCCCATCCTAAAACAACGCTAAAATGGAGTTATCAAAGTGTGAGGTCCTGACGGCATGCTAGGATGTTTCTACAGGAAATATTGGAATATCGTTGGACAAAACATCACTCAAAGTGACCAAAAATTCTTTCAAATAGTTGTCATGGATGGAAAACTAATCTACACATTCATATGCTTGATTCCCAAAGTTTGGAATGCAGACAAAGTTGAACTTTTTCGCCTCATTTTTCTCTTTAACTTTGCCTACAAAATCATGGCAAAGATCATTTCTAATACATTGTTGCCTCTAATGGATAAACTCATCTCTCCCTTGTAATTGGCCTCATCCCAGGGAGATAAATAGCAGAATCATATATACTAGCGCAGGAACTTGTCCATACCATTCGAAGGAAGAAAGGAACTAGCAGTCTTATAACAATCAAACTGGATATGCATAAGGCTTATGACATAATTGAATGCCTTTCCTCTTAAGGGTCCTCCAAGCTAATGGATTCAGCAACCATGATTGCAAGCTATTATGACTTTTGTGACCATAGTATCCTACTCAAAAATAATCAATGGAATTCCTCTAAAACAAGGGGATCCACTATCCCCTTTCTTATTCCATCTATGCAATGAAGTGTTCTCTAATCTTATTCTCAAGGAGAAAAGTTTGGGGAAAATACGTGGAATATCCATTGCGAGGAACACACCCCCAATTTCCCACCTCATGTTTGCTGAGGACACCATTATGTTATCTAGAGCTAATGAAAAAGAGGCAAAGAAGCTTTTAAATTGTTTCAAAAATTTCGAAGCGTGGTTGTGGCAACAATGCAGCAAGAGAAAGTGAAGTATTCATATGTCTACCAATAAGTCAGGGACAAGAAAAAAAAATTCAACAAATGTTGAATGTAGCTTAAACTGTTGGGGAGGAGAAATACTTGGGGAACTCGTTCATCTTCAAGAAAAGGAGGAAAGAATGAATAAAAAAATCTCAAACAAAAGCTCCTACATAGACAGGAAGGATTGAAAATAAAACTACTATCATTTGTTCGGCGCACTACACTGATGAGGTATGTGGCTTTGAGCATGCCAACCTATACAATGTCTACATGCTAAATCCAACTCTCGACTTGCAGGTAAATGGATGCAGTAGTGAGAAGATTTTGGTGGACTGGGAACATCGACAAGGAAAGACACAAAGCAAGCAAGAGTTTGGAAGCATTATGCCAGCCAAAAGATTCAGGAGGTTTGGGGTTAAGAACTAACGCCCCACGTTTCGGGTACTTACAAGTAACTAAGAACGGGGTGGTGAGATGTATGTGAATATCATTATGAATGATAATATATTCTTAAGAAGCAAAATTCATGTTGCAAGTGTTAGCCAAAGTGTGATATGTGTGGTTTAGTGTCAAATTGAGCATTTTAGTTCCTGACCGAAAAGGAAACCCCAATCAGATAAATTCTTAAAAAATTGTTATTTGAGAAGCATAATTATGGAAAAATAATATTGGGCATTAAATTATTGGATTAATTTTAATTAAGGTCAAAAAGTATAATTTTTGTGTGAAAAATCTCAAGGAATGGATTTTTTTGAAAAAAAATGCACATTTTAGCCGAATATGTGATTTTACCCATCTCTATTGTATCTGATCGAGATGGGTAATTTATTTCAACGTTTTGGGAGAGAATTCAAACCAGACTTGGTACTATAGTTATGTTTAGCACCATCTTCCATCTTTAGACTGATGGCCAGAGCTAATGAATTATTCGAACCCTAGAGGATATGTTGAGAGCCTATATGCTCGATTTCCAAGGGTCATGATTTCATTAAGATGGCTCTATATGAAGCTCTATATGGTAGGAAATTTTGATCACCAATACATTGGCATGACACCGGTGAAAGGAAATTCCTATGGTTTGATGAAGTCGATCAGGCTGCTAAGGATACTCGGCAAAATCGACAACTATTGCAGACCTCGGTAGATCAACAATGTAAATATGTTGACCGATGAAGGAGTCATCAGATGTTTGAGGTTGGCGACACGATGCTATTAAAGATAGATCCATTGAAAGGAGTTATGCGATTCGGACAGAAGGGAAAGCTAAGTCAGAGTTTCATCGAACCATTCAATATCTTGGAAAAGATAAGGAATGTGGCTTATAGGTTAGGCCTTCTCTCTCCATTATTCCATGTTCAAGATGTGTTTCACGTGTCCATGCTAAGGAAGTATGTGAATGACCTTGGGTACGTGCTCAACAATGAGCAGGTAAGCATTGATCCTCAATTGCATTACAAAGAAAAGTGAGTGGCAATTTTGGACCTTGTTGAGTAACAAATCAGTGTCGTTAGTAAAGTTTCAATGGTTTGACCATGGCATTGAATAAGCCATGTGAGAGATTGAGGTTAAGAAGAAACAATTATATTCCCACTTGTTTTATGTTTCGGGATGAAACTAGAATAAATTGCAGGTATTGTAACTGTAACACCTTGGATAGCCAAGACTGTTACACTGTGTGTTTTAAATAGTGATAGACTCTCTAAATGAGTCTCTTGGAAATAAATGTGTAACTAAACGTGATTAATGGTTTAGGGTTAAAATATTTGGTCAAAAGGAATAGCCATTTCATTAAAATGTTTACGTTCGTACATGGGATCTCAAAATAATGTTTAAAAAGGCTAATTACAGTTCAAAAGGTACAACCATCCGACCTAAGCGAAAAAATAGGGTATGACTCTAGTTCCTCTGAGAAACCTTGACCGTGGTGGGCGAGCAACTGCATATGTACACATCGCCACCGAAGCTCTCCAACTCATTGCTGGTCTAGCTTCCCTTTCCCCCTAACTGCACCACATAGCACCCGTGATCCAAGGCACGACAAGAAAACTTAAGCATACTCATAAGTAGTTAATAACATATCACAGAATCACAATAAGCATGTCTAGCAATAATAACCCTACTCATGCATGCATTCTATTAAGATAAGTGATTAAAGTGTCACACCGGGGCCTGTCACCCTAGATACATAACCATAGAGTCACCTTGGGGCCACTTCCCTAAATAAATGACTAATATGTCATAGCGGATTCTGTTGCCCTAGGATATGGGACTATAGAGTCACCCCGGAGCCCACTGTACTATCCTCTTTATAGCCAGCCTTAGAGCTGGCTCAGCGTACATGGCACCTTAGTTTTCCAACGACCATAGGGTCGGTCAAGCATATAATACGGTCCTAATTAGGCCCAACCATATCGACTAGTGCTCAACGCACTATTCTTTCCCTTGACTTATAAGTCAATGCTTTCGACCAATGCTCAACGCACTATTGACGTCCTTGACTTATAAGTCAATGCTTTTCAATCAGATAATGCAAACACGCGTACATCATCTAACAATTATCTACGTACATAGTTTTCAAGCATGCTTAATCAAGAAATCACAGACACAATCATAATCATGTTCATTCACAGGAGCCTGAGCCTTAGTCAAATCTATGTTTAACAACCGGGCCAAGCCCTAGCACATGCATCACGTATTAGATGTAGTTTTCTTACCTCTGGCACAATCCTGTCCCGAGCCCTAGTGGTACCCTAGTCACATCCATAATAAATGATATCCATCAATATCGAATAAATAAAGAATTCCAGACCGAGTCCTAGTCTCCGGGACATTGAATTCTTCTAAACCGGGTAGTAGAATCATTCCCGAACCCTTAGGTTTGAGTTCCCGCCACCCAAAAACTAACTTGGCCAAAATTCCCATTTTGAGCCGCGGCGCCTCCCCAAGGCAAAGAGCCCATCCTCTCTTTTCTCTGGACACAGACCTCAGTGCAGCCCAACTCAGCAGGCACCGCAGCACGATGGCGATTCAGGGAACTACCCAGGCTCTTGGGTGCATGAGGCCCACGACGCCCCAAGAGTAAGGCCTCAGCGAGACCCCTCGAACGTAGTTTTTCAAACGTTTCTCTGAGCTAACTCCCTTAAAATTCACCCTATAAATAGTGACAAACCCCCAAATGAGTTCCAGAAAATCATCATTAGATCACAGGCACCAAAATCCAACTCACAAATGAATCAAAACCTCACCAAAACCATTAAACTCATTCAAAGCTTAAGAAACTTAAAAAAAAAAAAAAAAACTCAGAAACTTAAGGGCTCAAATACCTCAGATACATTCATTTTCCAGCTAAATTCCCAAGCTCTCAAGCTTCTAATCTACCCTAGAATCGTTATGACTCTAAGCTCGCTTGAATCCGAGCTCAAAAACTCGAGTTTCCTTCAAAAACGCTGATGAGCTTAAAGAGAGAACAAGAGAGAGAGAGAGAAAACGAGAGTGAGATTTGGGTTTCTCTGAGTTAATGAACTCTGCCATACCCTTATATTCAAACGGTCCCAAATGACCAAAATTCCCCCACTCAACCAGCTTCTCCCTCAACACCCTATAAGGGAAAAAATGTCATTTTCACTCTCTAATCCCGCTATATACCCAAATTTCCCCAAATAAATCCGCTAAATCTGGAAGATTACTCTTTCTCCCAAAATATGACTTACGCTACAATGAGTCTCAGTGACTCTCCAAATCACCCAAACTACCCTTGGCTCGCCCCAAGCTGTAACATCCCATGTTTTGAACATCCATTTGTAGTCGGTTAGAGCCAGTGAAGAATTATGTGAAATATTATTTTGATAAATAATATTATGTGAAATTATGTTATTTCATGAATTTTATAGCTGTTGTGCTAATTTGGTAAATGGTTTAGGCCTATGCAAAGAAAATTGGTCTTGGACAGAGGGGCAAACCCTAATAACGGAAAAATCTCGGATTAGGTAAAATGAGGAATACTATGGCATAAAAATATTTCACAACTGGGATTGTATAGTCGAGCCAATAAAATTAAGAAAAATTGATTGAGGATTCAATTCCAATCTACCGGGCTTAAGAATGGAAATTCTTGCCCAAGCCTCTAAGGGCATTTTGGTTCATTTTAGTAAAGTACCAAAATTATTTGTTATGTGACAAAATTTTATTTTTTGTCACATTTATCTTATGTAATTTAGCTTGGAGATATTTGAAAACTATAGGGTAAAAATTTAGTTAAATTTTGAGAGTTAAATTACCAAAGGGCCCATGAGTGCATTAGAAGTGAGTTAAAAGGAACAAGGGCATTTTAGTAATTTCCAAAGGTGGAGAGAGGGTGTGATGGGCGGCTTGGCTATGCCCTGGTGTACTCAAGTGTCTAGGACACCTACCATAGGAAGATTAAGAGACTTACCCACCGATTGGCTAAACCCCCAATCATTTCCCTCTTACACATCCAATCATTAGTTTTTTTTAAATTTTCTTTTACTCAAGAAAATAGCTCTCTCCATTCTTTCTCCCCGTAACCAAAGACCTGGTCCCTCCTTACTTTCCATTGCTAACATTTTCTCTCCAAGATCAAGAGAACTCTCTCCCCATTGAAGAAGGAAGAAACTCAAGAGATATCTAGGCAAGTGTATGTTTCAAACCTAGTACATTCATTTTCCTTCTCTTTTTCTTTCAAACCTGAAATACTAAGGGGTTTTACTATGCATGCATGTGATTATAATAGTCATGCATGGCATGGATCTTGTCTTCTAGGTTTAAAGGGAAGTTGTTCTAAGAAGATCTCAAGATTTGAAGGTTTTTGATGTTTTAGTGAGAACAAAGGTAAGGATTTTAGAGTTTTGGTAATTTTTCCACTCATCTCCATCTTTTACCCTAACACACTTTTAAAAATCTGCATGTGGAACTTTTGGGGCTCGGTTTGAGTGTATAGAATCCAAGCAGGAAATTTAAAAAGCTAAGGAATTTAATCTCGAAGCTAGAACTACAAAGGTAGAGTTTTTGGTTGGTTTTTGAGTTGTTTTTTATTATTGATGTTAGATCTAGTTGTATATGTTAGTTTGTTGGTTTTTGAAGTTTATTTTATGCTTGAGGGTTAGCTTGGTTGATTTGCATGCATGCATGTGGCTGGGGTTTTGCTAGTTGTGTATAGATTTGCTAGAATGTGTAAAAATGTGCATGCTGCCAAGTTTTTATTGTCTAAATTCCAATGGTTCATATCGTACCCTACTACCTCTCTTTATGGAAATAATTTGTATGGTTGCATAGTTCTAGATGATTACTTGAGTTTAGGCTTTGGAAAATCGAAAGAAGGTGTTTTCAAACCTAAGTTATGAACTTTTTGGCATCTTGACGCAATCTGGAAAATTTCTAGGCAGCATGCACTGCCCAGATTGTTGTTAAAATTGAACACGTTTTGCTGAGACAAAAGCCATGAATATATGGTAAAATGTTAGTTTAAATATGTATAAGGATAAAATAAAAAATTTAGCGTAAAATACAAAAATTTTTAAGAGTAATGGTTCAAAGTTTACCCTAAAAATCTGAAAATTAAATTTCTGGGTAGCAAACACTGCCCAGATTGTCTTACATTTTGAATAGGTTTTCCTATGCTAAAAAATTATGATATTATGAGAGAAACTAAATTAGATATGAGTAAAGATCCTGGTAAATTTTCAAAATGAACTGGGCTACGGTGTAAGAGAAATAATTTTTTAAAGAACCCTAAAAATCAAAGAAAAACTCATGGGCCTCAAGCATTGCCTAGTTTTCTATAAAGGGTTTAATTGGTTTTGCCAACCAAAAAATTATGAAACTTGGTGAGAAATTTTTTAAGATATGAATCAAGATCTTGGTAAAATTTTATATTAAAATATGTCACGGTTTAAGAGTAGTAATTTTTCTAAGTTGCAATATGAATGGGGAAAATTAGTAATTTCGAACCATAACAAAAAAAAAAAAAGAGTTTTGGGAGGTTAGTTCTTCTTCCCTAAATTGAATCTTGACGTGAGATTTCGCCTAGCTCCCATCATTAGGATGCATAATACTTGAACAGGATTTTAAAGGGCTGTGGTTAGAGAACCTGACATAGAATATGAGCTTAAAAGCGGAATTTTTATCACGTTAAAATGAATAGTGAAAAAGTTAAGTTCGGAATTAGAAATGAAGTTATTTTAAAAAATAGCTAAAGTTTTGGATATCTAACCAATCCCAAATTAGCTTAAGGTTATTGAGAATTCATTTTTACCATTTTCTAAACACGGGGTCCAATTGGCCAACGTTTCAAAAATAATTTAAAAAGAGATCGTGGTTATGGATAAAAATAGTAAGAATGAGAGTTGGGTTTTTTTAGAATCTTTAAGAGACGGGATAACATTTTCATATATTATTTGTAAAGGGGCAAAAAGCGTTACTTTGGTAAATGATAGAAAATGGAAAACATTCATGATAGGACGACAAGTTGGTATTTTTCTAAGATAAGAGTTAAGTAGAACTCCTTTTCCAAAAACCAAATTAAGTGTATAGAATCTCTAAGAGAACTTTATTGCATGTAGCTATCATACAATATTAGCTATAAGTGTATGACATAGTTTAATTCGAGTACACTGTATTAATTACAATAACTGCAAAAGGGAAAATGAATAGCGGTGTTAAAGATCCAACTGGGAGCTAAGGACTCCTAGTAAGTTAGCATTTCTCTTTCATGAATACAACATGAATTTACTAGTGCGTGCTTGTAGTAGTAGACTACACTAGTTTTGTTTGGGTCATTAAGACCAGGGTATACTTAATGCCTACTCTTGCAATGCTTTAGCATTCTGCGGATAAATGGTAAGTTGGATTGAGTTACAGCCAGAACATTAGCATAATATAGTCCGGGTTGGAGCCAGGACATGGTAAGTATATAGTCTAGATTGGAGCTAGGACAATGGTAATATAGTCTAGGTTGGAGCTAGAACAATGGTAATATAGTCTGGGTTGGAGCCAGGGCTTGTAAGTATATAGTCCGGGTTGAAGCAAGGACAATGGTAATATGGTCCAGGTTGGAGCCAGGACATAAATGTTCGAAAGGGGTTATGGCCTAGATCCCTTGTTGATAATTTAATTGCTTAGTCATGATGTGTGTTAAATATAATTGAATATTCTGAGAATCTTCTGAGTGCAGGATATTACGATATGAGTAATATATTGTATGTTCTGAGAATCTTTTGAGTGCAAGTTATTGTGATATAAGTGAACTTGGTTGTTATAAACAACCAGAGTATTTATTTCAGATATGGTCGTATATCTTGAATGTCTAGGATTTTCTTAATGCAGGTGATTTTGATATGTATGAACATTGGTTGTTGGGCACAACCAATGTGCTTGATTTTCTAGTTAGGACTATTATTGAGAATTGCATGATAGGGTTGGAATTTATCCAATACCCTATGACCGGTAGTGGTAACTACCTTAGGACAACCTGTTAGGAAAAATAATATTGCCTCAATGGAAATGGTAAGATAATGTTACAACTCTATGCAAAATATTACAATGGACAAGATTGATTAAATAAAGTGTTACAACCTTATAACTGAAAATACAAATAAAACAAAGGAAATGAAGAAGATGATGAAGAAGAAGAGAATAGTAAAATACAACTCAAAACAAAAGTTACAAATAAAATAAAGTGTTTGGACCAAATGAAGAGATTACAACTCTTAAACAAAATATACAAGTAAATAAAACAAGAGAATAAGAAGAAGAACAATAGAATAAAAGGAAGAACATAAACCACAAACAAACTCTCACTTACACAACCTAAGTGAAGAGGATTGGGGATCACCAACTTGAACAAGGTTTAAAACCTTTGTCCAAAAGCTTATTTCCCCCTAACTCAAGCACTAAGGGATCTCTCTCAGATTTTGGAAATGCTTTATGGAATTATCAAGCCTCAAGGTGTTTCTAGCCAAGTGCTTTAGCGGATAGAAATGGTGTGTCTTACAAGTGAGCATTAGGCTCCTATTTATAGAGTTTAGAGACACCCTTTGAATTTCAAATTCCACCAACCCCCATGGCTGTTACCAATGATTAATTGGGTGTTTATGGAATTAAAATAGAGATTTGGGAGTTACTTAGCTGTTGGAATCGTTCAAAGTTGGATAAAAAACTGAAATTATAGAAGCTGTCAGCCATTAGGGCCGCGGCGCTAGTTCCAGGCGTCGCGACCCTCAGTCAATTTCAGAAACACATTTTTTCAGTTTTTTCCAAAACGTTCCAATTTATTCCCACTTGATTTTGTAACTTCCATACACAATATAGGAGTTAAAATCACATCTCTATCAGCCATTTCTCATATGGCTTTAAGAAATTCATCTCAATATTGTGTAACAACAAATCTACACAATAATGGGTGATATTTAGGAGTTACAAATTTGTGATGAATTTGTAACACCAAATATGTTACATGTTTGGATATTTCACATATATCCAAATAATGTAACTCTCTATTATATGTTACAATATGTGACACTCTATGTCACATTTATTTAATCTAAAACATTATATTATAAAATAATATAACACAACCCATTACTGGGTTTAGTATATTTTTGTGCAAGGCTATTCTTACTAAGCGTTCTCGCTTACCTAGTTGTTTCGTGCTTTAGGTAAGTGCAAAAGAAAAGTGGAGCAGTGAGCGCCGGTGTCTGCTTGTAGAAATGTACATGTGGCCCGACCTAGGGAGGTTTTGATGGAACATCATTTTGAAAAGAAACGTTGGGAGCTTGTTATTTCTTTTATGACATTTGCTTTGCTTTAACTCTGTAAAAGAGTAGTTATAATTCCATTTGCTAAAACTAAAAGTGTGCGGACATGATCTTTTAAAAGTTTTTTTATATGGATTTTTAGTACAATGAGTTAAAAGTAAAAAATTTTAAATTTCCGCATGTTTTTGTCTTGTATGTTTTGAGAGTTGTTACACGAGCCAGGTATTTCTCTCCGTTGTGACTAGATCACTACTTGCTCTCTAGGATCATCTCATACTGAATAACTCAAACATATCCACATAATAATGTGGTCTCTATCAATTTGCACACATATAGATACAAATATGCCATCAACAGGCCAAATTATGAAAATGCCCTTCTAATAAGAAGCGGGCCCACATGCATGCTTAATACACCTAAACTTGCCAATATAGTCATATTATAATATAACTCACATAACTCATATAATCATGCATATCATCACATAATAATGCATTTAAATCAATTATTGTCCTCCTGCCCCTCTAATCAAGGCACTAAGCCTTATTAGGGAAATTGGGACGTTATAGTAACGCCCCGTGTGTCGGGCAATTATGTGTAACTAAGAATGAGGTGGTGAGATGTATGTGAATATCATTATCAATGATAATATATATGCATGAGAAGAAAAATTCATGTTCCAAGTGTTAGCTAAAGTGTGATATGTGTGGTTTGGTGACAAACCGAGCATTTCGATCCAGATCAAATAGAAAAACTAATCGGGTAAATTTTCAAATAATTTTTATTCAAGAAGCATGATTATTGAAAAATATTATTGGGCATTAAATTAGAGGATTAATTTTAATTAAAGTCAAAAAGTTTAATTTATGTGTGAAAAATCTCAAGGAATACATTTTTGTGAAAAAATGCACATTTTAGCTAAAATTGTGATTTTGGCAAATTAAATTATTTGAGTTGTGTATATAGGAGTGTGACCACTTAAGTTTAAGTTAAATCGCAAGGCCTATTTAATTTAATTACTCCTTGGAGTACAATCTCAATTAGGGGGAAATAAGAAAATTTCCATGTAGTAACATTTTTAAGAAAAACACAATTAACTTAAGATTAATTAGACTGAAGTAAGATTGATTAAGAAATTAATATAGGCTTAATTTAACTTAAGGGGGGGGGGGGGGGGGGGGGTAGCGAGGTGGTAAATTTCTAATTTGATTTTTAATTTTTATCACATATAAATAGTTAGAATGGTCTAGCGTCCTCATTATTCACAAATACAAAACTTGAAGTTGATGTTTTCTCTAAAAAATTATGTCAAAGCTCTCCTTGGGACAGACTGCCTTAGGAATGGTTTTTCTTGAAATTTTTCCTCACAAATCTCTCATCTCTCATCCTTCATCTACCCTAAACTTAATCCTATGTGCTTGAGTGCTAGTTTGAAGCAAAGTAGATCATACACCAAGTTATTTTCTCAAAGGTAAATAGTAGATATCCTTGCCAAAGTTTTTGTGTTTGGTAAGTTTTTACACTTGGTTGAGTTCATATAGTTGTATAATTTGATTTTTCAGCTTTTGGGTAGTGAATATATGTGGATTAAAGGCTGAGTAAGAAATTCAAGGTGCTAGGGGACACCAAAATCCTATCCAAAGACTTCAAGAGGTAATGGTCACCTCCTATGTGTCCTTGTTGAATTCTTGTTGAAACTTCTATGTTTTAATTGTTTGTTGTGTTTGAATTGATCATTGAAACTGTGATAATGATTAAATGATTGCTTGTTATACATGCATAAATGTTTAGTTGTTTGTTAGTGATGGAAATCAATGTTCCGTAGGCAAAATCTTAATTTGGTAAGAAAATGTTTAGGACCTAACTTCTAATCGATGAAACAAATGATGGGTCAATATAATTCTCAATTTTATTGATTTCATATTGAATTTTAGGATGTGTAGATGTCCATGATGCATAAAAATTTGTAAAAATGTTTTGAGTTAGCCAAGATATGGCTTTTGCAAAATTTGTGTGCAAAGTGCAATTTGGCTTTTCAAAAACTGGGTACACGACCGACTTTGGACAACAATTTTTATAGGAAAATTATTTAATTTTAGCTGAGTTTTTGAGCGAAAATTATTTTTATATTGATGAACTGACTGGAAAATTTTCAAAGAAAAAGGTTAAAAATGTTCAGGGTTATGAATTTTCAAAATTTAACAAAATTTATAGAAACTCAACATAGTTTCTGGACAGCCAATTTTGGGGACCCGTTTCAATAAGTAAAAATGGTTCAAATGACCTGAATTTAGGTATGAATAATAATTACATATATTAGTATGGGCCTAAGAAATTTCACAACCAAATAATAATCAAATGGATTTTATGGATTCCCAAATTTTGCTAAAAAGGGTTGTCTATTTTTGGACAATTTTCAAATGAAACTTTCAGAAATAGATTTCACTGAGTAGAAAGGATTATTTTTGTGTAAAATTTGGCTCGAAATTTCTTAAAATAGCCGAGTTTAGTTTAGTAAAGTTTTAGAATTTTTGAAGCTATATATTTTAAAATATAAATTTCTAAAATTAGATTTCTTAGAAACTAAAGTTTCAAGGTTTATACTTAGGGGGAAAAAGTGAGGATTTTTCTAAGTATTTAACTAAGAGAATTATAAATTAATCTTAGTAATTGTCAAATTTGGTTTAACACACTAACATGATTATTTAGATTAATTGGATCGTAAAGGACTAATAATTTTATTAATTAAATAGTTTTTTTACGAAAATAAAAAAGGGTCCAAACCCCAATTAGAGCTCAATTTCTTTGTAATCTCATTTATTATCAATAAAATAATAGAAATCATTTTTTGACTTGGTCAATCACCTTGCTCACATGTTTTATTTTCATGATTATTTGTTTAATATAAACTTCTATTAAATTCCGAGCATATAGCTAAAAGTATTTATAGTGACGTAATCACAGTGGAATATAAATATGATTATATGTTCAAAATAAGTTAGTCCTAAGATTAGTCAGTGCACAGGATTTACACTGACTTGCCATTCTACGATATCATTTACTTACACATTGTAGTGTTATGTTCTTTCCAGAACATTAGCTGTAACGCCCTAATTTCTCATAGATTACTGAGAACACAACATTGGATCATAATTCATAAATATTGCTCTTTATTGAATAAAAATTTGAAAATAATGACATGGATCCGTGGTTTTACAAAAATAAAATTATTATTTTTAACATAAAAATGAGCAACATTTAAATAAAACTTTTAAAATAACATTTTTATAAAATAGGCCCGCTTGATCTTCCTTGACTATATGGTCCCCACGAGTACATCACGAAGCTCTTAGGTCCCACTCGCCACCGGCCTTTCTATCCTTAATTGCCTGAAATAACAACATCATAAGGAGTGAGCTTCTAAGCCCAATAAGGAAAATACAAACAAGAGTCAGTCATATAATCAAACATATCATAAATTTACAAGAGTCATACAAACACAAAATTGTAGGTCATATTATAGCTAAAGTCATTATTCTACATCATAATCTAAGTCATAAATCATAAATCATATTCCAAGTCATAACTCATAGATCATAAATCATAGGTCATAAATCATAATCATAACTATAGGTCATAGGTCATAATAATAAGTCAGATATAATAAAAAGATAAATTTTTATACAGGGGTGGCAATTAAGCCCCGGACATCACTTAGGTCCGTCATAAAGTTTTGGCAACCGAGCCTACCAAACATAGTCCGTCATACATCATTGGACACCTTAGGTCCAGACACACTTACCCCTTTATTGTACCTGAAATGTTAGGTCATACAAACATAAACTATATCATAAACTACATAAACTAGGTCATAACACTAAACTACCTAATTTTCCTTACCGAAAACCAGAATATTGGAGACAACAGCGAGATTGAAACTCGTAAAACCAAACATAAAGAAACCATAAGTCCTCTAGAGAAAGAAGATGAATAGAAAATCTAAACCATCAAGACAGTAACTTACCGAAGAACTTTAGTTTTAAGAAACTCAATCACCTAGTGTAAACCATCAAAACCCTAGTGTTCCTCTCTAGAACGAACTTAGCAGCTTGGAGGCTCTGAACTTTGCTTGAGAGATGATGAAAATGGCTGAGTGAAAGGTCATATTTATAGAGTTCAAGGAGTGAAATTAATTCCTTTAAAATGAATAAATAAATGATTAAGAACTAATAAATTTGAATTATCTGTTCCACAGATGCCCATAACTCGGTCAAAAACGTTCAGGAATGAGTCAAGGTTGTTGAGGGTTAATTCTAATTCAGAATTTTACGAACAACTCAAATATGGCCACTGCAGCCGATATATCACCTAGGGTAGGTGATATATTGCCCCTACCATGATCTCGAGGGTCCGTGGTTTCATTCATGCGAAGTCAACGTGTTTTCCGTATCAATTACAGGCGATATATCTTCTCTTATAGCTGTGATATATCGGCATACACTGATATTTCAAACACGATTTTGCACATTTCAAGATATTTTGAAATTGATTAAAATTACTTTGATTGAGTAAAATGTGATCCTAACAGATAATGGAAGGTTCTAGAGCTTCTAGATCTTTCTTTTAATTAAATTATTCATCAAAAATATATAAATCCTTAATAAACATGCTTGTGACAAGTGTCAGGCTCTTATTTAATCTATCTAAACCTTAGGTTATAATAAATAATATTCTTAGGACTATATTCATTAATCAAAACTTATGATAAAATTAATATTTTTAAACCATAGATTAAACTTATAAAATCCATAACTATTTCTACGAGTTTCTAACTAAATCTCGTCTTTGACCAATGTCCACGAAAACTAAAACTCTATAGCTACTACTACTACTACTACTATCTAGCTAAGTAAAATTCTAGGACGCTACATTAGCAAAGTAGATAAGATCGGATGTATTTGTTACATCGAACTGGACTGATATTAACAGTTGATAGGATAAGTAAACCTTCCATTATTATCTATTCTAGTCATATCATATAGTTGACCATATGTCAATTCAATCTCAATTCTGAGTGGTTAGTATTCTAACTAATTGTATTATTTGAGTTCTTTGACTTGTTCGTTACCAGGTTACTGTACAGACTATCCCATACTTACATCTTCGAAACTCGATAGTATAATTGAGTGGGAGTTTTAATCATAGATACGAACATCTATAGCGTCTGATGAAGAAGTGAAATGGTGGTTTCCTTTTACTTTGGTTCAAGGTGCTAAATGATACAGATCTCATTTCAGTAATTAATATTAGTTTAATGAAATATCATTTACAAGGAACTAAGTGTTTTAAGGATAAAATACAATGAGGGGTAAAACAGTATTTTAGTCCCATCTCATTGTAGACCGTCTATAGAGGATTGAGTGACAATTATGATTGTAATAATGGATAATTAATAGCGTATCTATATTAGTTTACTGAAATATCATTTACAAGGAACTAAGTGTTTTAAGGATAAAATACAATGAGGGGTAAAACAGTATTTTAGTCCCATCTCATTGTAGACCGTCTATAGAGGATTGAGTGACAATTATGATTGTAATAATGGATAATTAATAGCGTATCTATATTTGTTATAGAGCGTTCTATGAATTCAAGAGTGCAATTCTGAGTCTTTAGTGGGGTCACGAGGAATTAATAAGTTAGTAAATTTATTTGTTAGATTTATGATAACTTATTGGAGCTTGATTTCATAGGCCCATGGTCCCCATTGTACCTTGGATAAAATCATCTAGATAGTCTCACTTAATTGATTTAACTATCAATTAGAATTATCAAAGATGACCAGGTCAATTTTGGATAATTTCACAAAGTTGTGTAATTTAGAGAAGAAAAGAGAAATTATGGCAGATTTATTAATTAAGATAAATTGGTATAGAAATTAATAAATAAGTTTAAATCAAGGTTCAAATTATAAATAATTAATTTAATAAAGTATTTAAATAATTATTTAATTAATTAAATTAATGGAAAATAATACAGGCCTTAATTTTAAGACCAATGGGCTTATAATCAAATGGGGAATTTCACGGGCCTAAAGCCCATGATAATTTCGACCTAGGGCTAATTATTTGCTATTATTTTATTGATCTTTTAATTAAATAAATGACCTAATTGAGTCTATAAAAGCAGGGCTAAGAGAGAGTTGAAAACATAAGTAGAAACACAAGTTTCTCATAGGTTTTAGATTCTCTTCTTCTCTCTGTATCTATCTCATGTATTAAGAATTACCCACTCTAGTCTAGGTGATCCTAAAGATACTATGAAATGTTGTGAAGAAAATTGAAGATCGGTTCAGTTACATGGTAATACTCTGCGACAGAAAGGATACAAGGGTTAGAGAAACTGAAGGAATGACTCATTCATTCCACTTCGTATAATGTAAGTATTCTTATCATAATTTCTCTTTGAATTCAATTTTAGAAATATGCTCTAGATTATCTCATATTAATTTTTTTAATATTAGTTCAATATGAAAATAAATTAAGATCTTGTATAAGTTTTCCCAACATGCAATCTGTTAAAAAGAAAATGAGAGTGCACAACGAAAAATGGTGTGGTCGGCCCATTTTAATTAAAACACACAAAAAATTTCCATCTCTCATATAAACAATTTATATGTTCAAGAAAACATCCAGACAGAAACATTAATATGCAATATTATTAATCATGCAATATATATAAATATACACATACTTATATATATATCCTATGCACATGTATACAAATATTCAATAACAGAAATATTTACATCTTGAAGTCTATCAAGTGTCCTTGAGTCTTTTCGTGTATATATCAATCTTCCTATCCAATGCTTTGAGTACTCAAACCACGATCTTTCGGAGTGTTCTCTACACCTTAAGATGTGTGTGGGAAAATAGAAAACAAGAGTTTTTAATTTAGAAATTACAAGTATATCTCAACACATGAGAACTTGAATTATGGCTTCAAAAATGTTATAATAAAAGAAGAAGATGATAATTTTTTGTCTGACAAATTCTGAAACTGTTTTTGAATTCTTACTCTTTTTTTTCATCTTGTTATTACATAATATATATATTACCTTATTATTTCAAATAATAATAATATATTAATAATTTCATAATGATGATAAGAATTGATTTAGGTAAATATCTAACATACCAAATTTGAAAAAAATCTACTTTTAAATTATTAATTATTAAATAAATAAAATAAAAACAATAGTGATACTTTACCAGTACAAAGCTCCACGCATGGCACAGTCCATGGACTGTGTCATGCGTATATAGCAGTATTCCCTTTTCAGGGATATTACATTTTTCTTTTATTTATTTATTTATTTGAAATCAATCCTTCCACAAAATATGGTATTATCTTTTTAAGGAAAAAATCACAATCATATTTCAAATTTTAAATTCAAAATTCAAATTCAAATTGATGATCATCATTATCATCATCTTTTTAAAATTCAATAAATCAAAAACTATTTGCACTTACCAATTTTATTTTCTCCAACTCAAATAAATTAATTAATTTCAACATTTTATTTATTTATTTATTTATATCTATTTTGAAATTATATATATAAATCAATAAACATATTTTTAAAAATTTTAATAATTAGTTCCGAATTAATTATTCAACCTCAGTTATCATATAATTGTGTATTTGACCCGAAGAATAAAATTCTTCTCAAATTTCCAAATTAAAGTTTTACCCTTGTATCGACTCTTAACTAGAAATGGTGTTGATAGTGCTACCCTGGGGACCTATGGACCTATAATATCAAGCTTTAATAATAATCACATTTATTAATCTTATGATTACTCAACTATAAATATGAGATTGAACTCTTGATAATTATAGACATATGCTTACAGAATACTTTATTAAAGAATAAAGTGTCCATTGATATAATCATTACATACAATGGTTCATAATTAAAAGGGAATAAAATTATCGTTTTACCCTTTTAACTATATCTTGTTCCTAGTGTACCATTGACTTTACTAGTGAAGGATATGTCACAACTGGTTTGTGACGTGAGCGCTCATAAGCTTTTCACTTCCAAAAGTCAACCCAATAAGGAACCATTATTCAATCTATAAGATGATATAGATTCCATATCTGTTAAACTATGTGCCCAGCCATATATATCATTGAGTCCCCAAAACAATTGTTCTTAGCCTGATCATTTTGACAAAGCTTAACGCTTGAATCAAAGGATCAGTTGACATATATAGGAGTTCATAGTAACCTCAGGATTAAGATTATCATGTATATGATCATCGTTTGATGTGTATGATTAATACTATGAAATAGTGTTTAAACAAGTACTAAAAAATCACATCTGGTCCAGTTCTCTATATCACTATATATAAAGTACCTTCACTAAAGTGTCCTACTACACTATTGATCCAGATCTAGGTCACTTGTATTCATAATACTAGCGAACCGTACTAGCAGTAATTAATCTAAAGATTCCATAACTTTATTTTACTGCATACTGTTTCAAGTATATTATCTTAATCTCGATCATCTCATACCAATATGAGATTAAAACCACATAGATAAACTTTGGAATTTTCTGATATTTATTTAATATTATCAACATAATATCGGACTTAGTTTATATATATAATAATTCAATTCAATTATTTATTTCATTTAAAATAATTGTCAACTACAATTGCTTTTAAGGAAACTATTCCCAACAGTCTGCCCCTTGCCCTAAAGCAAATTGAGGCATCTCTCTCAATGTGTCAATCACATTATCCTAAACGAATTTTTCTAACAAAGTCTTTGTAAACAATTTTGTAAGAAATTGTTTTGAAGCAATCTTTAAGATCATTACATCAATTATGTAAAATTGTCTTGAATTAAATGATACTTCATTTCATGTGCTTTACCCTCTCATGATTTCTAGTTCTTCTAGAATAGTTGTATCTCCATTGCTTTAACAATGAGAGACTAGTAGTTTATTCAAGTCTGAAACCCTTTCCAGAATGGTAAAGAACTCAACTAAATCAAATGGCCTATTTTACTGCTCATAGCTGTTACATTTTGGCTTCTATGGTCAAACATACAAATATGAAATGTCCAATGCATTTCCAGATTAATGTGTCTCCTCCACAGTTATGGAAACTGATTCTGATATCAATCTTTGAAGATTTCTACCTGGTTTAAAATCAGTTTTATCCTTTGGGATTTTTGGTCACTACCTAAATACACAAAAATATAATATGCATCATATTCAAGATTCTCAAAAAATTAAGTCCTTATAATTATTCAATGACTCAATCCATCATTAGATCGACAATTGCTGACTATTCCCACCGTTTAAAAAATGTTAATTCGTAGACATAACATTTTATACATTAAACAATCCATCATGAGTTGTAGGAATACTGTCTCATGTCTTCTTTTCTAGTGAAAGAATAAATGGACATTATTATTAGATGATACATCCTCCTGACTGGGAAGGAAAAAAGTCTTTCTTGGATTTTTGTAAACTATAGTATTTAAGCTTCTTATCTATATAAGTTGCTTGAGACAGTGCCAAAAGATTGTTCTTTCAATCTCTATAGATTTGAATGTATAGAACATTCTTGTCTTTTCTAAATCTAATATTTAGAAATGTTTTGCTAATCATTTCTTTTCTATTGATAACTCTCTGCATCATTTCCAATGATCATAACGTTATCAACATTAAGAATAAGAATCACAACAGAATCTTTCTGGTCGTGATCTTCAAATGATTTTTTCATGACAGCCATTCAGTAAAGACTACTTACACATCCATTTAAATTAATCTCATAATCCATGCATAAAACAATGGATAAGAGTATGTAAATAGATTTAAGATTTGTTACAGTAGAAGGTATTTATTCGAGTAATAAATTCTTCTTTCTGTTTATAGCCTCAGGCTATTAACCTTATTTTGAAAAGTCTGTGCTTTCCTCTGTTCTCCTCTTCATCTTGAATATCCTGTTTCAAACTAAAGTTCAATGAACTTTAGTTGGATGTTCAAGAATCCAGGTGTTTTAGGAATTCCAAATTCAATTTCTAGACTCATGGTGTTTCAACCATTGCTTTCTATTAAACTCTTTCATTACATACTAGTATGTGAATGGAATATAATTGGATTGTGTTACACACAACCAACTAAACTTTACATTTGTAACGGATTTGTTACTAACTAACGCTCCCACTACAATAAAAGTTTATAGAATTTGTGATATTCTTTGGTTTTATCATTATTAATTATCAGTAACTTGCTTACTTGACTTATACTCATTATTTTTAGTATAATTAACTAGAAAAATATAGAGATACAAACATTTTTGTAATATTTTATGATTATTAAATTGTTTCACTAAATTAATTTCATAGAAAATTTTCAATTTATTCACATAACCACTTGTGAATCCAAACTTTTAAGTCTTTGATATTGTACAATCAAACATGTACAAAGTTTAACAAGTGTTAAAATTATAGAAGTAATAAAGATGATAATGATTACTCATTATCTATTTAATCTTATCTAATATGATTATATTCCATTTCTAAAATACTAATTTTGCTTAACAATTTAGTTGTATGTGAGTTGGGTTTGAATTCCAAGTTCACATGCAAAATACTTGAATTCCAAATTCGAGTTTAGACTTCCTTTTGATCAGATCAAACAAGTCTATAAGTGACTTTACTTTGAATGTTGCATGAAAATTTCTAATTTCTAAAAAAATTCTTTATATTAAACAAAAATAAACATATCTTGAATAAATGTCAATCAATATTGACTAACTATTTATTATCTCTTGTAGCTTTGAATTAAAAGGTTCAAAATACATCTCTATGTATTAGCTAAACAAGTATGTGATTTTTGAGCCTTTATTAGAGAAGGTCTTTGGGTAACTTTAATTAATAGACTATATAAGCAGGGAGAGAACCAATGAATGGTTCCAATAAAAGATTGTCTTTTATTTGTTTTATGTGTCTAATTGATTACAAGCCAATCTAAATTTTTTTTTACATATATGTTTCACTTAATTGTGGTTGGAATAATGTCTTATTTATTAAATCTATGATTTGCACAATAATGAATAATTCATAAGTATCATTTATACTCATTGATGAAATAGGTGGAACAAATATATTTAAAAAAAATAACAACTGAATTTATTATTCAAAAGAAATATCAAATGTTTTCTTTGCTTTGGTTTCAATGCAATTATGTTTTTTCTCAAAAGATTTCTACATCCCTGAAGACAAGAACAAATGAAAAATTATATTAGTGACATAATTTTTCATCAAGCATTCAAAATATTAAAGAAGAGTTTTGGAGTAAATCGAATTTACCCGGTATTTCAAAAATTGAGCATGTACCATAACATCTCTCTTCATCAAAGCCCACATCTCGTATGTAGTTTCAATATTCATATATCTTTCTTTAATGTCACCATGCATGGTCGATAACATGCATATACGTAAGAGATGATTCAATCTCATCCATTCACCATATTTTCCACGTTCATCAAAGCTCGATGAAAAGCTTGGAAACTCTGGAGGTAGATCATAGATCGCTCTGTACAAGTTTTGTGTTCCAAAGACAATGTGAATCTGTTCATACCATCTTCTTATGGGGTTACGACTAAATGGAATCATTTCCAAGAGTTTATCAATGAGGTGTGTGTGAATTCCCATGTTTTCAAGTACTTGATCAGGATTAAGGTAATTAACCATTGTTGCTGAAAATAAATAAATAACATACAATGAATTAAAACATATAATTACCAGATATTATTTGGAAAAGTAAAACATGATGCATGGATGCAACATATAAAAACGCATAAAAAATTATATACTAATCCACGATAAATTAATTTGAAAATTAATGGACCAAGCTTGTGGTAGGTCAGACTAACTCCAAATTAATTTTGAGACAAATCTTAATTTCATAAGTGAAAACTTAAAAACGCATTTTTCTCTTTTGACTTATGAACTACCGCTAGTTTGGCCAAGATGCACTAGTCGTGTTCGAAAGCCTAGATACACCTTCGGAGTGTAACCCGTTATTTTCAATTAATGACTTAACTCAAGAGTGTGCCTTAGGGTCAGTCAAACTTGAAATGCCTCACTAATTATATTCTCATAAGAAAAGTCAGCCTTGAGATAAAATAAACATATTCGAAAGTCTTTCCTTAGGGAGGCCGCAAACGGAGGCGACACGAGGCCCTTCCTATGCCTCTCGGTGTTCAATCAATAATGGACACCATGAGACTTATTGTCATAACTCCCTCTTTCACTCACTATTTTGGAAAAGTGTGTTTTTCAAAAAATTAATATTTTAAAATTTAGTTGTGAAAATAAATTTAATTATTTTTACCAAATGATATTCTAATAATTACTAATCCTATTACGCAACAAATAAAAATTGTGTCATTAATTCTAATTTTAATTTTTCTCTAATTAAGAGACTATCATTTTTATTTTAATAAAATATTTTCCATTAAAATAACAAGTCAAACAACTTTAATTTTGATTTGCCATCTTAACTAATTAAGACTAAGTTTATTATTATATGAATTATCATATATAAACATACAATAAAATATATAGGACATTCCTAATAGCATATTTCTACACGAATGTAATACATGCTAATTGCATACGGTGTGGGTATATGAATGGCAAGTTATAATGCATGACAAAAAATTATACACTTTATTCAAATTCAAACATTTATAATAAGTAAATAAAAGCGGGTTGGTAACTTTTGGGTATTTCTAGAAAAATTACAACTTGCAAAAGAATACATGAATATGTAACCTAGACTATCTAAGGCCTGATGAAGGGCACCTTGATCTCGAACCTTGAGATGTAGTATTGTTGAGCCAATGCCACTCTTTCTCTATATTCATTTTGAATTATACAACTTTTTAATTATTTTAAACAAAATTTTAAAATAATTAAACTTTGGGTTTTAAAACCCAAATAGTTTCTAAGGCCCAATTTGAAGTTGGATAATTTAATTAAAAAATAATATTAAAAAATTTAATTTTAATAAATTAAAATTCATAATAATTTTAATTTTGGATATTTTAATTAAAACAATTTTAATTATGGAAGATAATAATTAAAACATTTTTAGTTAAGGAAAATAATAAATATTACTTCAATTAAAGAAATTTCCAAATTAAAACTATTTTAATTCAATTTGAGATTTTTAGTTAAATGAATAATTAAAAAAGTTATGGTAACAACACATTAGGATTTGTATGATACAACGGTAGGGAGGTGTGTACCAATGTGGGGCAGCGGCAGGGAGGTCCGGTGGTGGAGGCTACACGGCTTGGGATGGAGCTGGCAAGGGTGCATGGCTGGGCATAGGGACTGACAGGAGCGCGCGGGCAGGCACAGGCTGGCAGGGGCGCGCGAGCAGCCACATGGGGTGCGGCTGGGTGTAGGCGAGCACGGCTGGGCCTAGGCGTGCATAGGTGCAGGAGCACGACTTGAGGCCCGGGTTTAGGATCGGGCCGTCTCAAAATTTCATCCAGAATTTTAAAAGAAAAATTACAAAATTCCTATCCCCCAAAAATGGCATACATTTTTCATCTAGAAATTTTAAGAACAATTCCTAAAGCCAAAAACACCATTATAAACAACCCTTAAGAATCTATCATCATCAATATAAACATCCATCCATTCAAACATATATCACATATAATATAAAAATGCACATAGTCCTACACAACAATTAATAATATGCAGAGATTAATGACCTGCTCTTGTACAAATTTTTGGAAAAACTATGAGAGTGCACAAAGAAAAATGGTGTGGTGAGCCCACTTTAATTTAAACACACAATTTTTTTTATCTCTCATATAAATAATTTATACGTTCAAGAAAACATCCAGACGGAAACATTAATATGCAATATTATTAATCATGCAACATATATATAAATATACACATACTTATATATATATATCATATGCACATGTATACAAATATTCAAGAACAAAAATATTTACCTCTTGAAGCCTATCAAGTGTCCTAGAGTCTTTTCGTATATGTATATATATATATCGATCTTCCTATCCAATACTTTGAGTACTCAAACCACGATCTTCCGGAGTGTTCTCTACACCTCAAGATGTGTGTGGGCACATAGAAAACATGGGTTTGTAATTTAGAAGTCACAAGTATATCTCAACACATGAGAACTTGGATTATGGCTTGAGAAATGTTAGAATAAAACAAGAAGATGAAAATTTCTTGTCTAACAAAATCTCAAACTTTTTCTGAATTCATACTCTTTTTTTCTTCTTCTTGTTATTACATAATATATATAGAGATTATTTATTATCTTATTATTCCTAATAATAATAGTAATATATTAAAATTTTCATATATGTGATAGGAATTGATTTAGGTAAATATCTAACTTACCAAATTTGAAAAAAAAAATCTTTTTTTCAAATTATTAATTAATTAAATAAATAACATAAAAACAATATTGATACTTTATTAGTATACTTCTACACGCATGGCACAGTCCCTAGACTGTGTCATGCGTAAATAGCAGTATTCCCTTTCAGGAATATTACATTTTTCTTTTATTTATTTATTTAATTAAAATCAATCCTTCCACATAATATGGTATTATCTTTTTAAGGAAAAAAGCACAACCATATTTCAAAATTTAAATTTTAAATTAAAAATTCAAATTCAAATTGATGATCATCATTATCATCATCTTTTTAAAATTCAATAAATCAAAAACTATTTTGACTTACCAATTTTATTTTCTCCCACTCAAATAAAATAATTAATTTCAAAATTTTATTGATTTATTTATTTATATATATTTCAAAATTATATATTTAAATCAATAAAAATATTTTTGAAAATTTAATAATTAATTCCAAATTAATTATTCAACCTCAATTATCATATAATTGTATATTTGACCCGAAGAATAAAATTCTTCTCAATTTTCAAAATTACAATTTTACCCTTGTATCGACTCTTAACTTTAAATGGTGTTGATAGAGCTACCCTAGGGTCCTATGGGCCTATAATGTCAATCTCCAATAAATATTATATTATTAATCAAAGCTCTTTGATTAAATAATCATATTAATTAATTCTTATGATTAACTCCACTATAAATATGAGATTGAACTCTTGATAATTATAGACATATATTTACAGAGTACTTTATTAAAGAATAAAGTGTCCATTGATATAATCATCACATACAATGTTAATCCTTTATTAATGGATCATAATTAAAGGGAATAAATATAGCGCACCAAATATTTTTTTTATGATTTATTAATTTTGGGCTTTGTTTTATTTTAGTTGTTAAGTGTTAGAAATTATTTTTAACTGTTTAAATTATTTGGTAGGAATTGTGTGAATTTAATTGTCAGTTGTTTTATTTATTTATTAATTTAATTAAGTAAGAAAATGAGTTGTGATTGTATGCACCAAGGTGCATGGTAGGTAGTGATACCTTAGCAATTGGGTGTGTGCATGTGCATGGTGAGCATGCAATATAATTTCCTACACTATTTCCTTTTATTTGGTTTATTTTATTTAATTAAAAGAATTAAAAAATAAAATAAAAGAAGATGAAATAGAGGGTGGCGTGTGGACTATAGTGGGAATGGGGGATTTATTTTCCTAATTGTTTGGTCTTAAATCAATTTGACTGGATGACTATTAGCTAAAATAGGAAAAGAGTTGTCATCTTTTATGCACTCTTTATTTTTCTATAATTTAGAAAAATCAAATAGAATATAAAATGAATGAAAATAAATAAAAAGAGAAAATTTACCTATTTCCCATTAGGACTAGTTATTTCTTAGGTTAGATTAAAAGGGAGAAAATAAAAGAAAAGACAGTATTTGTGCTCTTTGTCACCGTCGACCATAGAGAGAGAAAGAGAGAGTGTGAGCGTGAGATAGATAGAGAAAGAAAGGAAGAGAGAAGAGAAGAAGAAGAGAAAAATGGATTCAATCCTAGGGTACGTATTCTTGTATCTGTGGTTTGTAGATCATCTCTTCTTTTTGTTTCTTGTGTTTTGATAAGTTGTTCTTGGTTGTTGTTTGTTGGTTTTCTTCTTTTCATCATGTGGGTTTCGTAACCCTAGGCTTTAACAAGTGGTGGCTATAGTTTGGGTTTTTGCTACTTTTGTGTTGTTGATTCTACAATCAAGAGAGGTAATGAAATCTCTAGCCTTATTGTTGTTATGATTTCTTAGGTTATAATTGGTTGATTGTTATTTTTTATTTTGGGATGAAGGGTTGCTTTATTTGATGCATGAGGGGTTTTGGCCTAGGTGTGTGGCTCTATGATTTTATGTGGTTTTTGGTTTATGCCATCATTCTATTATTGATCATGGGAGAATCTTATTATGGTTAAATTATGAAAAAAATTAGTTTTTATTTTGTATAAGATAAGATTTGATGCAAGATAAAATGTTAGAAGTTTTATTATTATATGGGTATTGGGTTTCAGCCTAGATCATTTAAAAAGGAATGGTGAGTATTGTTGATCTTGTTGTTGATTCTTTGTTTGCTGATTCTATCTTGATTTTAGAAACATGATCATATTGGTATTAATGTTGCATCATCTAGGGTTTTCAAAAATCCTTGTGGGAGTCCTATGTTTATTTTGTTATTAGTATTTTAATCCTAGTGATCTAATAGTAAGAATGAAAATATGTTAATGGGTGCATGCTAGGGTTTGTGTTTGGATTTGTTGTTGATTGAGCATCAAGGTTATGGTTTGAGTTTTGAGAAGCATGAATTAAAGATGAATTTCATGTTAATTATGGTTGTTTATTTTTGTATATAATTGGTGAGAAAATTGGTGAAACGATATTTTAAATGCTCATATGATGTCTCTAATGATATTTTGATTTTATGTGAGTAAAAGGGTATTTTATTTCACATTTAAATGATGTTTTTATCAAATTAACACATGGTGATTTTTATGAAGAAAATGTAATTTTTAATCTATGTTTGTGATTTTGAATAATTTATTAGTTGCTGGAATTTTTTATTAAAAATTAAGAAATTTATTTTAAATGAGATAAATAATGTTAGTGTATCAAATAAATCATGCCCTAAGTTATGTATATGTAAAAATGATATTTTTACATTGTAACCATGAATTTTCACATTATTATTTAAGTGTCGTTTTTTTTATTTAAATGAGAAAATGTTTGGGTTTAAATTCACTTAAGATTTTTTAAACAAAATAAAAGTTTCTGAAAGTATATGTTATTAAGTGAAAATAATTATTTTGTTTAAAATTAATGGGTCTTACACCTACATAATTCAAGTCTTAAATAATATAAGTGAAAATATATTTTTCCCACACTTTAAAATTATAAATTATCTGTAACGTCCTCCTAATAAAGGACCATTACATTGTATACTTTAAAATTCTATTAGACTTGCTAACCAAGTCATTTGGTTTAAAATGTGTAACTAAGGTTAATGTCAAGGGTTAGGGTTAAAAACTTTTGGTCAATAGAACCATTGAATTTTATATAAAAAGTTTTGTACAAACATGGGATCCCAAAAAATTACAACCAGCTTTTAAAAAGGTGAATATTCATCAAAAATTACATTCATCCGGCCTAAGCGGTAAAAACAGGGCTATAACCATAGTTCCTCAAAGATGTCCCTAGCCGTGGTGGTTTAGTAGCGCATATGTACACGCCGCCACCGAAGCTCTCCAACTCATGGCTGGTAAAGCTTTCCTTTTCCCTTACCTGCACCACACAGCACCCGTGAGCCAAGGATTAGCAAGAAAACTCAACATGTGCATAAATAGATAATAAAAACTTCCAGATACTTATCTAGCACATCCAGCAGTAATAACCTACACATAATGTCATTCAGTTACAAACAAGTGGTCATTGGACCAATTTGGGGTCACTGCCCTAAACAATTGACCATAGGGTCAATCCCGGGGCCCTATGTCCAAGCGACGTGACCATAGAGTCACCTGGGGCCATTTCCCTTAGCCTTGAATAACTAGCCGTAAAGCTAGTCTAGTGTACCTGGTGCTTTAATGTTTCATCGACCATAGGGTCGGCCAATGTAATAATACGTTGCTGGTTTAGGCCTAAGCCTTTCAGCCAGCGCGTAGCGCGCTTTTGTCATTCTTGACTAATGAGTCAAGCCCTGATCCAAGAATACAGACCACAATACAGAAACAGATATGGATAGGCATATCCCAACAAAAAGCACACATGAATGTTAATCACATAACACCATTGAATCACCATTTTCAAAATACTAATCATACTTATTTAACAAGGCCTCATGCCCTAATCACATAATTCACACAACAATCATAAAGCACTTAAGAAGATATCAACCAACATGTGAAGCAAAAACTTAAATATAAATGTTCTTGGGGCCCAAGCCCTAAACATGATAGTGGAAAATAATCAGGTGAAGCCCTAATCACATACAACATGTATTGGGTGCAGTTTTCTTACCTCAGGTCCGAGTAAGGGTAAATAAGAACGACCCTCGAGCACGATCCTGGTTCCGAGCCCCTAGCGGTAACCTAGTCATAACCATAAAATAGAATTCCACCAACAACAAATGAATAAAGGCTTCCGGACTGAGTCCTAGCCTCCGGGGCCTCGAGCTCCACCAAACCCGGTAGTGGAATCGATCATGAGCCCTGAAGAAAAGGTTCCCTTCTAAACAAACTCCCCAAGGCCAAATTTCCCAGGCGGGCCACGACCTAGCTCAGAGGGTCGCGGCGCGCCCCTCCTATTAGCAAGCCCCCTCTTCTCTGTCAAGGGCATGGGTCGTGACTTGCCCTAACGGGTTGCGGCACGCCCCCCAGGCAGAGGCTTCCCCAAGGCGCCTGGGCTCAAGTTGAGTCATGACTTCTCAAGAATACAGCCGCAACTTGGGCCCTCGAATCTAAGAATTCATCCAATTTCAGCAGCCAAATCCACTCCAAACTAACCCAAATTCAGCCCAAAACTATTATTCAATTACGACAATAGTTCTAACATGTTCTCAGAAACAAAACCCAATAAAAATTCAGTCCTAAAACTCATTAAATCACCAATTCAATTCATAAGCTAAAAGGGTTCAAGGACACTCTTAAAACAGCCCAACAAACTCAGAATTCAATGGCCAAAAACATAATTTAAAGCTTACATCTGCTGAAGATTGAACCCACAAGCTGTAACAAAATTAATCCCCAAATTTTAAGCTCCAATTCTTGTGCTTCTAACCCAAAAATCCCTTACCTCATCAATTGTTTTGCTTAGGAAAGGTCTTGAGAGAAAGAGAGTGAGTTAAGAGAGAGAGAGAGTCAGTTTTGGTAGCAGCTTCCCAAATGTTTTTATCTTTTGTTTTATTAAACTTAATTGACTTAAGCTAATCCTGAGGCTCGGGGTGCCAAAAACATCTCCGATGGAAAAATGGTAAAATTCCCCAATATTCCCTCCTAAACTCACTAACTTCAAATATATCTCAAATTATTCATTTTTATTACCCAATAACCCAATTAAATATTTAATAACCAAGATACCCCTCGACTCGCCCCGAGTCGGGTATTGGATCCCGTTGTGATGTAAAACACCCTAGTCTAGTGCTTTGTAAAACATTCACATATTCATTGGTTTATAAGAGAAAGCCACTTACTATAAAGATTTCAGTGGGGTCTTGCTTAAAACATGCAAGTTGGGCCCAATAGTTTAAAAAGAAAATATCAGTTTTCATGCAAAGTTCTAAAACAACCAAAAGTTCAAGTCCCACAGATAAGTTTTAAAAAGTCCCATTAAACATTACATTATTAAAAGAAAATGTCATTTTAAACTGATCGTTTCTCTTCCATAGGATGCCAGCACGCCATACACACCAGGACGACAGAACTCCCCACATCACCACTTGTGCCATAGAGAAAACCTATTTGCTACCTGGAAGGGAAAGTAAGAGGGTGAGCTAAAAGCCTAGTAAGGAAGTACAAACAATAAACAAGTAAGATACAACAAATCACAAACACCTTCATTCATCTTTAAACATCATAGCATCATCGTCATAATGGCGTCAATATCATAAACATAAACATATTCACGTGAACATTAACATCATCATCATATCATAAACATCATAACATCACCATAACATAAACATCTTAGCATCATGATAAAAAAAAACATCATAACATCATAATAACATAAACATTATAGCATCATCATAACATCATCATAAACATTTCCTTCTGAACATGGCCCGCTAACTTGTCCATGTCACCCTCTTGAGGTAAACAGGATCTCTAGTCCTTGAATAACCTCGGCGCGTCCGCCCTTGGAGTTACGTCTTCATATCCTTAGTAACTCGAGTTACGTCTTCATATCCTTAGTAACCCCTTTATTTGATGCGTTGTGTTTATCACGCTAACATCCAACATACAATCCAACATATTATCATATTACAGCATTTCATAATTCATAACATTTTCATTCATACAAACAGTCTTACCATTCACAGCATAAATAAACAAAATTCTATCTAACTTCCTCACCTCAGGTCCAAGCTAAGTAAAACGACAACTTCTTAACGAGCCTATACCATAATCAAAATAACATTACTTAGCTTCACATAATCTCTATTTTGCCCACTCATATAACTCATGTGTGCATGGGCCATGCACACATGGTGAGAGTTACTCAACACATACAAAAATGCATAATTACACATAAGGCCATAAAAGAATAATGCACATTCTACCTATATTGCATGCATGATCTTTCTATAAAAACTACATGGTTGCATACTAGACATATTTTTTAACGTAAAAGTGAATTTGCATGCGACATGCATACATGGGTACGTTGCGTAAATGTGGCATTTAAAACGATAGTTCTACGCGTCTTACTTCTATCGTTTTCAAAATAATAAACTTGTAACATGTTTTGTTTACCATTATTTATCTTCTTAAAATTACTAGGTTGATTAAATCTCTCAAGACATTATTTTTATTTCATAAAAATAATTTATTTAGCCATTTAAGAGTATATATATATAATAAATCCATTTATTATTTTCAAATTACATAGAAATAACAAAGGCTTGAAATTATTTAAAAGACTTTTAATTATCATGTTTCCTTAGAAAATAACAATTTAGTTTAAATAATAGAATTTACATAATTGATGTGAGAAAATATAAATTTTAGGTGTGGGAAAAATATATTTTGCTTGAATTATTTTAAGACTTAATTTTATGTAACATAAATTCATATGTGATAATCAAATAATTATTTTAAACTTATTAAACTAAACTTTCAGCCACTATTTAATTTATTTAAAAATCACAAGTGAATAAAATTCAACATTTTTCTTAATCAAAATAAAGAAAAATCATAACTAATAAAATAAACACTCATATTATATTAAAAATACCACTTTTAATATTTTCATAGTTTAGGGTATTAATTTATTTCAAAATACTAATCAAATTTCTTTTATTAAAATACACTTCACATTTTTTTTACAAAAATTCCAGCAACCCAATTTATCATTAAAATTACCATTTCCCGTTTTTACAAAACTCATATTTTCATCAAAATATAAAAAAAAAATGTCGGTAATTATTTCTGCAAAAATATCATTTTAAGTCTGAATTAAAACAACATTTTATTCTCACAAATACAACATATTATTAGAGACATTTCTTATGCATGCATATCATTATTTCATCAAACTTTTCACCAATTATTCACAAAATCAGCAAGCATAAATCATCATGAAATTTATCTTATACATAATGCCTCACAAAATTCATACAAAATCATGCATGTTTAATTAACTAAATTTAGACACAAACCCTAGCATGTTTCTATCTATCACCCAAAGGAAAACAAAGCTTACATATACCCATTTAAAATCTTACAAACAACCTATCATGTTTCTAAGATCACAATTGGTATTAAAACGTACAAGGAACAAACATGCTTGAACATTACCCCTAGTCCGAAACACCTAGGATACCCAACAAGATATAACACAAAAATTATCATCTACATTCACATGAAACCTAGCATGTACCTATGATCACCCTTGCATGCCTTTACATAATCAATAGTTCAAAAATGATCATAGCAACATAGACACAAACACAACCTTCACATAAACCTAGCATGTTTCTAACATGTATGAAACATAAGAAAAATAAACAATATGATATGCCCAAACCCCATAGGTCGAAACCCTCAATTGACAACCTTCCCTTTTCAAACTCATCACCATGAGCATAATAACATTATCTTCCCAAAATTCCATACAAAATCATAGCATGCCTAAATCAAATCTCCCATACAACCTTTCAATCCCAACATCAACAAGGTCAAAAATCAATATACCCATTCATATAAACTATCAATACATAAAACCAAAAAGGGCTAAGGGTTCATTACCTTTCTTGATTGATAGAATCAAGAACACATGGTGGCCAATACCAAATTTTACAACTCCTTGTTCAAGCCTAGGGTTTTTCTGAATCCACCATGAGAAGAAGAAGATATTCAAAAACACACAATAAAAACATAGTCCATATTACTAGAATCAAAAGAAGAGAATAGACAAACATAAACACAAAGAAGGCATACCCTAGACTTGGTCTTCCCTTCTCCTTCTTCTTCCTTTCTTCCTTCTCCTCGTTCTCTCTCTAACTCACATCCCTCTCTCTCTTTCTCTATCTAATTTCAGCAACCCAAGAGCATAATGCTCTCTTCTCCACTTCATTCCCCTTTTATCCTAATCCTCCCATAATGATCCAATTAAGCGAAAATGTAAGTTTCCTATTTTCTATTTATTTTAATTTTATCTTAAAAAGATGATAGCACCTTATGCATTTTATTAAAACATCACCCAATAAAAATGGTAAAAACTCTTCTCTTTTCCCACTATGTCTCACACGTCCAAGCCTTGTTTCCTCTTTCTTTTTATTTTATTTTATTTTTCTAATTAATTCAATAAATCCAATAAAAGAAAACTTCAAAGTGTGTAGAAAATTCTACACGTGTCCACCATGCTACCATGCACTTGCACACACTAAATCATTAGGGTGCATCACTACCTACCATGCACCTTAGTGCATTTAACCATAACTCAAATAATCACATTTTTAAAATTAATTAATAAATATCATTTAACAAATAATTTCACAAAAATTCTACCAAACAATTCTAACAATTAATTTAAACAAACAACAATTAAATAACACAAACAAACAATTAAATAAAATAAAGAAACATTTAAATTAAATGATTCACAACATTTAACAATTAAATAAAATAAAACACAAAAATTTTAATAACCAAAAAAAATTTTTGGTGCACTACATGTGACTTTCTCGTTAACTTGCTCCCTAGGATCGCCTCGTGCCGAGTAACTCAAATAAACCCAAATAATAATGTGGTCTCTCACATATGTCACATATATGCACACAAATAAACAATTATGCCCACAACGGGCCAAATTATCAGAATTGCCCTTCTAATAAGAAGCGAGCCCACATGCATATTTAATACCTTTAAACATGCACAACTAATCATATAATCAAATAATTACAATTAAATATAACAATAAGCACATAATTCCATGTATTTCCATTATGGCCCCCTAATCAAGGCCCTAAGCCTTATTAGGTAATTTTGGGACGTTACATTATCATATTAATCATGTAATTTCTAAAGTAAACAAGAAATTTATTAAGTATTTCTAACTGACTACAAGTTTTGTTATTTTCTATGTTATTGAAAATAATAAAAGGGATTATTATTTTATGAGAAATTAAGAAAAAGGCTAAATGAATTATTTTTATAAAGTAAAATAACGTATCAAATGGTTTAATCAAACTTTGGAACTTAAAGAAACAAATAATGGTAAAGAAATCATGTTGCTGAATTTTATTTGGAAAAGTAAGAAATAAGCATCCGGGTACTATAAATAAAGGATCAGGGCTTCATTTAAGGTGAGTTTTGGACTCTTGGCTGGATCACATTCTCTGGAATTTTGGAGATCTAAAGAACATTTGGGAAGAAATTCCAGGCAAGTGAGAACGAGTGAATACTTTGGTTCAACAGTGTAATTTCGAGTGATTCAAGACTAAAAGCTATGTGGATTAGGTTATTACTGTTCAACATAACAGGGCTAAACCACTATAAAATTCCTGTGTGTTTATTTAAGATAATCATACTCTGTCATTTATTTTATTTAGTTCGTTCAAAAAGTGTCGTATACTGCACATACAACCGTTGACCAATTTCATAGGTCAACACCCTTCTTAGTTATTTATTTTTAAAATAAAAATTAAAAGCTGCACTAATTTGATTAAAAAGTTTCATACTTAAAGTGTAGAAAAATCCCAATTTTCATACATAAGATTTAGGACTTAATTTATTAGAGCACCCATCTTACCCATCTTATTTAACACACATTTTCTTTAAATAAAATAGAATTCCATCAAGCGAATTTTTATTGTTAAGATCTATTTAATTAAATAAATCGCATTTTTCTTTCACAAATTAAAAAACTTCAGGTAATAGTTTTTAAATCCCATAAAAATGAAAGAAAAATGATATTTTGATTACATTTGTTATAAAATATTAATTTGGACAAAACTTGTATATTTCAAATTTCATAGATTAATTACCACAATATAGAGAATAAAATAAAAACAGCAAGAAACATTTATTTTAAAAAAAAATACATATAAATCATGTTTAATCATTTCCTAGCATGTTTCTACCATCTCATGCATTTCATAACAAAACTTAGTTTATGCATCAAAAATCTAATCCATATATACAAGACCAATTTATCATTTTTGAAGAAATTAATACCATCTTCAAATTAAAAAAAAAAAAATATATATATATATATATATATATAACCTAACATGTTTCTAATATTATAAGTGACAACAAAACATAAAACAAGAACCAAACCCTAATATGCATTTACCATTACCTTTCATGCTTTTTGCAAAAATAACTAGAATCACATAGACCATATCAACAATAATAAGAAAACCCTAGGTGTCATCATATGAAGATCACTCTGCTCATATTGCTAATATCAAGCAACATCAATAAACAGAGATCAACATAAACCAAAATCATTCATCAAAACAACACAAAAACTATGAGTGGATCCATTACCTCTCTTGATTATAGAATCAAGAACACAATAGTAAGAAAATCCTAGAGAATAACCACCTTGGTCACCCTAACAACATTTTTGAACATCATAAGAAAAGAAAAAAAAAAGAACTTAGTGATGGGAAGAAAGATCAATCCTAGAGAATCATAACCAAACTAAAACCATAGTTCCAAAAACCATACCTATACAAGTTTTGAATCCCTTTCTATTCTCCCTTCTCTTTGTTTTGTATGCAACCACCAAGAAAATAAACCTTCCTAATTCATCTCTCCCAAATAAGATAATTCCTTTTATTTACCATAATGGTCTAACCCTACATAAATTCCTAATAACTCCATTCCTAATTCATCTCTCCCAATTCAATACCATAACCCTTGACTTCTCTAGAAATAATTAGAGTAATTAGAATTTAGATATCCCCTTACCCTTTGTCTCTCCCTCTTTCCTTGGGTGTCCATGGCTAATTAAGGAATTTATGTTATTCTCGTAACTCTAGGGTCCTGCGACTTGGGGTTGGGTTTTGACCCATTTCCGTTGCGTTTTGGGGAAAACATTATTTCACAAAGCTTGCTGGAAATTTCATCAGATTTATAATGGTACCAATTTTTTCTAAATCGGATATCCACAGCCCATGTTATGCGCGTTTTACTGAGGCTAGGTCTAGGGTTACGAGAAATCAGAGAAAGGAAACTCTTTTTTTCTACACTTGTTTCCCAATTCTTATTTGTTTGAACACAAATGCTTACCCTATTTACTTTTCCCATTAATCCTCTTTTTAATTTAATAAAAAAATAAAAAACTAATTAATAAGGGAATAATCTAGAATAATGCATGGGAAAATCCTTGCATGCTCACCATGCAATCATGCACATGCACACACACAAGTGCTAAGGTGCATTTCTACTAAGCATGCACCTTGGTGCACACAATCAAAGTTCATTTACTTACAAATTAAAATAATTTAATTAAACAACTAACAAAATTAAATTCACATAATTCCTACAAAACAATTCAAACAATTAAAAAAAATTCCTAACATTTAACAATTAAAAAAAAATAAAGCACAAAATGAATTAAACTAAAAAAAATTGTGTGCGCTACAATATATCATCCTTAAAAGGAATTTCGTCCTGAAATTGCGTCTTACCAAATAACTCATGGTATCTTTCTCTCATGTCTTCCTCCTGCTCCCATGTTGCTTCTCTTTCCATGCTATTCTTCCACAACACCTTAACTAATGGAATCCTTTTGGATCTCAATTCCTTGATTCCCTTTTCGATGATACGCTCTAGCTATTCATTGCAACTCAGGTCCTGCTTCAGCTGTAACAACTCATAACTCATAACATAAGAGGGGTCTGACATGTACTTACGCAACATCAAGATGTGAAAGATGTTATGTGTTTCGGTTAGTGCTGGGGGCAGTGCTAAACAGTACGCAACTTGCCCTACTTTGTCCAAAATCTCAAATGGACATATAAATCTCATAATCAAATTCCCTTTATTTTTAAAATGCATAACACATTTCATTGGCGAGACTCTCAAGAAAACAAACTCGCCCACTGAAAACTCGATGTCCTTTCTTTTAAGGCATGTGTAACTCTTTTGCCTACTTTGAGCGGTAAGCATCCTTCGGAAAATTTTCTCGATCGCCTCGCTGGCTTCTCTAACTTCCTTGGGGCCTAATAATTTCTTCTCCCCAACTTCATTCCAGTGCAAAGGAGATCTACACTTGAGCCCATGTAGCATCTCATAGGGAGCCATCCCGATAATAGACTGATAGCTATTGTTATAGGAGAACTCCATCAGGGGTAGATATCGACTCCAAGATTCTGAAAAGTCCAATGCACAAGATCTCAACATGTCCTCTAGAATCCGTGTGGTCCTTTCAGACTACCCATCGATCTGGGGATGAAAAGCGGTACTGAACTTTAACCTTGTACCCATAACTTTCTGTAATCACTTCGAAAATTTCAACATGAATACTGACCCTCGATTAGAAATAATCGACTTTGGAACCCCATGAAGTCTCACTATCTCGCTCACATACAACTCTGCATACTAGTCCGCCGAGTAGGTGGTCTTAACTAATAGAAAATGGGCAGACTTAGTGACCCTATCCACTATTACCCAAGAAAAATCATGTTGTTTTGTGGTCCTAGGTAACCCTACCACAAAATCCATTGTTATATCTTCCCATTTCCACTCTGGAACGTAAAGTGGTAGAAGTAGCCCTATTGGGCTTTGGTTCTCTACTTTGACCTGCTGACATGTCAAACACCTGGCAACAAACTCAGGAACGCCCTTCTTCATTCCAGGCCACAAATACAATGCCTTAAGATCTTGGTACATCTTTGTCGACCCTGGATGTAAGGAATAGGGTGTTGTATGCGCTTCCTTGATAATACTTTCCTTAATCTCATCATTGTTAGGCACACAAATCCTATCCTTATATCGCAGCAATCTACAGTTACACATAGTGAAGTCGCCGCTACCACTTTTCTGTACCAAAGCCTCTTGCTTCATTAGGGCTTCATCCACTTTCTACCCTTCTCTAATATGTTCCAGTAGGGAGGATTGTAGAGTGAGGTTTTCTAGGCCTCCTATCACAAACTCAATACCGGCATTTATAATCTCTTTCTGTAAAGGCATCTCTATTGTACTCAAAGTTGAGACACTCCCATGTCCTCGCCTACTCAATGCATCAGCAACCACATTGGCCTTGCTCGGGTGGTATAGAATTTCACAACCATATTCCTTCACTAACTCTAACCACCTCTGTTCTCTCATATTCAGTTCTTTCTAAGTGAAGAAATATTTCAGACTTTTGTGATTTGAGTAAATTTCACACTTATCCCCATAAAGGTGATGTCTCCATATTTTCAGTTCAAACACCCACTGTTGTTAACTCAAGATCATGGGTGGGATATTGTTGCTCATATTCATTGAGCTTCATTGAAGCATAAGCTGTGACCTTTCCATTCTGCATCAACATACAACCGAAATTGTTCTTTGATGCGTCGCAATACACCACGAATTTCTTGCCCTCTACGGGAACACAAAGGATAAGTGCAGATATCAATTTATCTTTGATAGTCTGAAATTTTTCTTCACATTTCTCGACCCATGTGAACTTCTAGTGTTTGCGGGTCAAGTTGGTCAAGGGTGTGGCTGTAACGACCCAAAAATCACTAATAAGGCTTAAGGGCTTTGATTAGTGTGTCGGGAGGGCGTAGTCGGTTTATATGTGATTTTAATGATTTAATGCATGATTCTGTGATAAGCATGCTTATATGATTATGTGGTTATATGAAATGCATGTGTTACGAGTATTAGTATGCATGTGGGCCCTGTTTAGCTTAAAGGGGCATATTTGTAATTTTGGCCCGTTGAGGGCATAAATGTGATTATATGTTATAATTGTGGAGACCACATTATTATGTGGATATATTTGCAGCATGCGGCTTGAGGCGATCCTAGGGAGCTAATTAGCAGGAAAGTCACAACAGGACCCAATACTTGACTCGGGGTGAGTCAAGGGGTATTTTGGGTATTAGATATTTATTTGGGTTATCGGGTTGTGAAAATAAATAATTGGAAATAAATTTGAAGTTAGAGAGTTTAGGAGGGAATATAGGGGAAATTTACTATTTTGCCCTCGGGGACGTTTTTGGTACCCCAAGCCTCAGGATTAACTTAAGTCGGATAAAACAAAACAAAGGAAATAAGTAGAAACTTCTAAACTGACCCTTCTCTTTCTCTCAGCTCACTCATCTCTTTCTAAAAATCTCTCTCAAGCTAACTTGTGGAAACCAAGGGAATTTGGGCTAGAAACTCAAGGATTTGAGCTGGAATCTTGGGGACTAAGTCAGTATCAATCTGGCGGATCAGACAGAAGTTGAGGTAAGTTTTGAATTATGATTTTAGCTGTTTAATTCTATAGTTTTTGGCGGGGTTTTGAGTGTTCATGGGTTCTTGATATTAAAGATTGAACTGAAGTTTTGGGTGAGGGTTTAAGCTAGGTTCTTGTTGCGTTTTGCTACTCGGAACATGTTAGGGTGTTTGTGATAGTTAAGTCATGTCATTGGGATGGTTTTGGGTTGATTTGATTGTGGTTTGGTTGTTGGAAATGGTCATTTTTCTGGGTTCGAAGGAGTCGAGCCGCGACATTGTTCTTGGTGTGTCGCGGCCCTCTAGAACAGATGGGAGTCGAAATGAAGGGCGGGTCGCAGCATGGGGTGTGTAGGGTCGCGGCATGTGTCTGCTTCATGGGGAGGTTGGGCATCTGATGGGAGGTGGGTCGTAGCATGGAGGGCTTAGGGTCGCGGCTCTTAAGAGAATTTTTGGCTTTTAGGAGGTTTTAGGTGCGGGAACATAACCTAGGGTGTTGGGGATTGATTCCATTACCGTGTTTGGTGGAATTCGATATCCCAAAGGCTAGAACCTGGTTCAGAAACCTTTATTCACTTTTTATTTATGGAATCCCTTATCTTGGTTGTGACTAGGTGTACGCTAGGGAAAGGGATCGTGCTCAAGGGTCATTTCTCGTAATCAAAATGTTTGGAATTAAAGGTAAGAAAACTACACCCGGTTGTGTGACTATGTTGGGACTAAGGGTTCCTATACGTGTATGCAATATTGTATGATGGTATTATGCCATGTGAACATGAAAAAAATGGCCTAAGAGTGTCAGAATTAATATTGGCACACAGGACATGACTCAGCCACTAGTAGCTGAGGACAGCTTAATATTCACTGAGCTTGGTTTAAGCGGACCAGAGTCAGTGGGGTAAACAGAGGGTGCGACCTAAGGGTGTCGACCCTAGTTATTGTATGGCTTGGTTATTGATGTTATTTTGATGAATATGATCTACTGGATATTTGAATATTAGATTGTGGAATTACTTATTATGTTAGCTCACAATGTGAATGTTGTGGACTGCTGAGTGTTTGATTAAGCTTAATGAATTATTTGATAATTGATACTGTTCATGCTATGATGTTATGGTTTTCTTGCTGGGCCTTGGCTCACGGGTGCTACGTGGTGCAAGTAAAAGCAAGGGTAAGCTGGATCAACCCTGATTTGGAGAGCTCTAGAGGTGGAATGTACATAGTCAGTTGCTCGGTTGCCACAAACGAGGGATGGACAGGAACAGGAGAACCTTAAATGTCTATTTTTCCATTAGAGTGGCCTGTAGTAGTATATACCCTGAAATTTTGTAGACTGTCCTTTAAACTTTATTTCTTTTGGGATCCCATGTATGAAATATTTATTTAAATGAAATGTATCCTTTATGACCAAAATCATTTAACCCTAATTCAATAATGGTTTTAGTGACACGTTTTTAACTAAATGACTTTGTTAGCGAGTCTTGCACCTTTATAAACACATAGTGTAATGGTCTTGGCTACCCAAGGTGTTACAACTTGGTATCAGAGAGGTCTAGGTTTAAGGATTCCTGAAGACTGGCTGGACATGTACATTCACCGCTAAAGACAAGCTCGACTCAGGGTTTGGTAATTGTGTATACATGTTTATATGCTTAAGTGATTGGAAAGAACTATGATTGTTGTTGTTTGTTTGATTAGTAGGGAGCGTGAGATACTTATAGGGCATGGCCCTTGACTGCTGTGTGACAATACTGAGGCACGCTTATTGGCATTGTCGTGCATGTAAATGAATATCTGAATGATTATTTGCATATTGATTGCATATGAATTGTAGAGTCCAAGAACTTTACTTAGCTAAGTTAGATAGTAGTATAATAGTAATAATAGTATTATCTTTATGACTGTGGATTTTTGGTTCAGACCGGGATTTATTTGGACACTCATAGTAGTACTTGTAGATTTTCTAAGTTTAACCTATAGTTTAGGAATATTAATTTTAACCTAAGGTTTGATTAATATGACTGATATTGAGGATAATATTTAATATACTATAAGGTTTAGATTGATCATAGAAGTACTCAAGGTATCCCAAACTCTAGTCCATTTCTGTATAATATTCTTTAAAGTTCTCATAGTCTTCTACTCATTCTAACCTTATTCCTATTCTTGGTTAGGAAATCCAAGTTCTTAAGCACAAGGTTTTTGGTAAGTATATTTTGATAGTATAGTTCCTTCTTCACTTTCATCCTTTTTCTTCAATATACTCACCTTATTATAAATGGTTTTTAGGAGTGTTCCAAGGTCCCAAATCAGTTCTCATATCCCGGTTATTTTGGTAAGGAAAATAGGATAGGATTTATGTGTTATATGACGTTATATGTTATCTTATGAATATGTGTTATGAAAAATGCTATGTTAACTATGCTTGTAGACTTGGTCATATGACCTATACAACTACCAAGCCCCAAATAGATTATGGGCATATGACTTGCTTCGCTAGCAAGACCCCACTAATCTAATGGGCATATGACTTGTTTAGTTTATGGGACCCCAAGTAATAATGGCCATTACAGTATGTATGTGACATAAGTGTTATGGTATGTTTTATGTTGCATTATGAATTTCTATGTGTATGGCTATATGTTAGATTTTCCTTGCTGGGCATTAGGCTCATTCCTTTATGTTTATATGTGCAGGAAAATAGCTATAGTGGCGGGAAAGGTTCTTGGAAGCTTGGGGAATGTGTATTGAGGCGGAATGGATTCAAGGAGTCGAGAGTTTCAGTTTCGAGGATGAAGTCTTTATTTATGGTTTATGTGTATTTTTCCGCACCTATTTATGTAATCTCTTTTTAATTACCATCATGTTATGTTTTGTTTTTAAAACAATGGGATCCCATATCCTACTTGAGATTTTATGTAAGTCTAACATTTGTTTTTACAAGTTTTAATAAAGTTATGATCTTTTCACTTGTAAGTTTTGTTAAAGATTAGTGTCTATGTATAGTTTTCGTTAATGGTCCAAGGTCTAGAGTAGTTGGGTCATTACATGAATGAATATATGGATAATTACTTATATCTTGACTATTTGTGATTGGTTGCTTCCCAATGGTGGGTTATGGAAAGGCTATTACCATGTCATCATGGTATGATCACTGAGTCGTTGATTGCAGATTAACTTGGATAAATATGCGTCCAAGGCGATCTACACGACTAGTCGGCACCAGGTCTGAGACTAGAGATGATGACCAGGGCCAGAACCCACCGCCAGTCCCTGAGAACTAGCAGCAGATTATGGCAGATATGCAAGCCCGAATTTAGAGCCAAGATGAACAAATCTGTCTTCTCAGGCAGCAGGCTCCGTCAAGGAGTGCTGCATCCATTGTGCCACCTGTAGTGGCACCAGTTGCTCCGCCAGTGGAAGTTGGGAATAGGTGGGAACCGTTGTATGAGCGGTTCAGGAGACAGCATCCTCCAACCTTTGAGGGAGGACCTAATCCACTGAAGGTTGAACATTGGATAAGTATGATTATCGTTATCCTGGATTTTATGAGGGTAGAGGGTCATGACAGAGTGGCCTGTGCCGCATATATGCTGAGAGAGGATGCCCGCATCTGGTGGGAAGTGGCATCACAGAATAGAGACATTATTACTTTAAGTTGGGATGGATTTGAGGACTTGTTTAGTCAGAAGTATTATAATGTTGCCATCAGGGCAGCGAAGGTGAATGAATTTGTGGGATTAGTATAGGGCAACATGACAGTTACAGAGTATGCCCTAAAGTTCGATAGACTTGCGAAGTTTGCACCAGATCTTGTGCCTACTGATGCAGCTAGGCAAGCAAGATTTATCAGAGGGCTTAATGCTATGATAGCCCGAGATGTGAGAATTACAACAGTACCTGGGGGGACGACCTATGACTAGGCTGTTGAGAAGGCTCTTACCACTGAGGAAGTAGAGAACAATATCTGGAGGGAGGGTGCTGCAAGGCGAGAGGGTCGCAAAATGGTGCCTCCATATTATGGGTCTGGTAGGGGAGAAGGCCTAGTGATCTGAAGAAGAAGACCCCTAACACTTCGACCGTTGCTGGTCCTGATAGGAGGGGTCGGGATGTTCAAGGTGGCCGTCAGGGAGGCAGTGACACATGGAGGAGTTACCCAGAGTGCACAAGGTGTAGAAGGTGCCATCAGGTCGAGTGTCGGGGAACTGGTAGTTTCTAGGAGGTGGATTAGAGCACTGCCAGTGATGGTTGATGGTAGAGAGCTTTCAGTAGATTTGATTGAGTTAGATATGGAGGACTTTAACATGATTCTAGGGATGGACGGGCTGGTCAGATATGGGGCTACTATTGACTGCATTAAGAAGATGGTAACTTTTGAGCCTGAGGGAGAGGATCGCTTTGTGTTCGTTGGTACAGTATGTGGACCCCGTATACCCATGATATCAGCGTTGAGAACCAGAGACTTATTATAGGGAGGATGTATAGGTTTCCTGGCTAGTGTGGTAGATACTACCAGAGTTTTGCCAGCAGAGCCAGGAGAGACTAGATTGGTTTCTGAGTTCTTGGATGTATTTCTTGAGGATCTACCAAGGCTGCCGCTGCACAGGGAGATTCAGTTTGTTATTGAGTTAGCACCGGGGATAGGATAAGTGTCAAGAGCACTATACAGGAAGGCTCCAACCGAATTGAAGGAATTGAAGATACAGTTACAGGAGCTTCTGGATTTGGGATTCATCAGGCCTAGTTACTCGCCATGGGGTGCTCTGGTTCTGTTTGTGAAGAAGAAGGATTGGAATCTAAGGATGTGTATAGATTACAGAGAATTGAACAAGTTGACCATCAAGAATAAGTACCCTTTACCAAGGATCGATGAGTTGGTTGATCAGTTTCAGGGTAAGACGGTATTCTTGAAGATTGATCTTCGATCTGGTTATCACTAGCTGAGGATTAAGGATGAGGATATACTGAAGACGACCTTTCAAACGAGGTATGGGAACTATGAGTTTTTGGTCATGTTGTTTGGTTTGACCAATGCCCCAACAACCTTCATGGACCTAATGAACAGGTTGTTTAAGGACTTCTTGGATCAAGTCATCATTGTCTTCATCGACGACATCTTAGTGTACTCCATTTCAGAGGCAGAGCACGAGCAACATCTTCAACAGGTCTTGCAGAGGTTAAGAGAACATCGATTATATGCCAAGTTTAAGAAGTGTGAGTTTTGGCTACCAAAAGTGACCTTTCTTGGACACATAGTTGGCGTGGATGGGATTAAGGTGGAATCATCTAAGGTGGAAGTAGTGAGAGATTGGCTGAGGAAAAGGAACGCCGCAGAAGTTCAATGTTTCCTCGGGTTAGTGGGTTTCTATCGACGATTTGTGGAAGGATTCTCGAAGATCGACAGAATTGACACGAAAGAATCAGAAGTTCGTCTGGTCAGAGAAGTGTGAGAACAGTTTCCAAGAATTGAAGCGATGACTTATTAATGCACCTGTGTTGAGTCTTCCTTCGGAGGAAGGAAAGTTTGTAGTATATTTTGATGCATCAAGGTTAGGTTTGGGTTGTCTATTGATGCAAAATGAGATAGTTATAGCTTATGCATTATGGTAGTAGAAGGAGTATGAGCAGCGGTATCAAACCCATGATCTAGAATTGGCGGCAGTGGTATTCGAACTGAAGGTATGGTGACACTACCTGTATGGGGAGAAGTGCGAGATATACACTGATCACAAGGGTTTGAAGTATTTCTTCACCCAGAAGGACCTGAACATGAGACAGAGACATTAATTGGAGTTGGTAAAGGACTATGAATATGACATTCTTTACCACCCAGGGAAGGCCAATGTGGTGGCGGATGCATTGAGCTGGAAAGGCTCGAGGCAGTTATTTAGTTCTATTCAGATTTCTAGAGAATCAGCTGATGAGATGACCACAGCAAGGATAAAACTGGTGATGGGCCGATTGGCCAATGTTACCTTGAATTTGACCCTACTAGAGTGGATCAAGGAGGGCCAATTGGTTGATGCACAATTATAGGAGATTAGAGAGAATGTCTTAGCAGGGGTAGCTAAGGACTATTCTATTTCTGAGGTTGGTATGCTACGGTATCGGGGGCGAATTTGTGTTCCAGCTGATGTAGGGATCAGACGAGAAACATTAGATGAGTCCCATACTACACCGCACTCACTTCATCCGGGTACCATGAAGATGTATCAAGATCTATGCACATTGTATTGATGGCTTGGGATGAAGAAGGATGTAGTGGAGTACGAGGCCAAGTGTTTGCCCTGCCAGCAGGTGAAAGCTGAGCATCGGTGACCAGCGAGGTTGCTTCAGCCTTTGGGTATCCTAAAGTGGAAATGGGAGGATGTTACAATGGACTTTGTGGGAGGTTTACCCAGGAACGTGAGGCTTCATGACTCGGTGTGGGTAATAGTGGACAGATACACCAAGTCAGCTCATTTTCTGCCAGTTAAGTTGACTTATACAGTGGATCAATATGCAGAGTTGTATGTGAGGGAGATTGTAAGTCTCCACGGGGTTCCTAAGCCTATTGTATCGGACTGGGATCCTATCTTTACCTCCAAGTTTTGGGGTAGTTTGCTAAAAGCCATGGGGACTCAGTTAAAGTTTAGAAGAGCCTTTCATCCTCAGAATGATGGACAGTCTGAGAGGACAATTCAGGTGTTGGAGGATATGCTTAGGGCATGTGTGATCGATTTTGAGGGATCTTGGAGTAATTATTTCTGGTTTATTGAATTTTCATATAACAATAGTTATCAGTCGACGACTGGAATGGATCCATATGAGATGTTATATGGGAGGAGATGTAGATCACCCATTCATTGAGATGAGATGGGTGAGGGAAAATACTTGGGACGAGACATGGTTCAGAAGACTAGTAAAGCTATTGAGAAGACCCGAGCTAGAATGCTTGCTTCACAGAGTAAACAGAAAAGCTACGCTGATCCTAAGCATAGGGACGTGGAGTTCCAAGTTGGGAACCATGTGTTTCTGCGAATTTCACCACTGCGAGGGGTGAGGAGATTTGGGACGAAGAGCAAGCTGAGCCCTCGATTCATTGGACCTTTTCAGATCCTAGAGAGGATCGGACAGGTGGCTTACAGGTTGGCTTTCCCACCATCGATGTTGGGTGTTCATGATGTATTCCATGTATCTATGCTTAGGAAGTACATCTTGGATACAACACATGTGTTGAAGTATGAGGACTTGGAATTGCAGACAAATTTGTCTTATGAAGAACAATTCGTTCAGATTTTAGACTGGAAAGAAAAGGTTCTACGGACCAAGACGAATCCTCTAGTTAAAGTGTTATGGAGGAATAACAAGATCGAGGAGGCGACCTGGGAGGTTGAGTCAGCGATGTGGGATCAGTATCCCGAGTTATTCAGGTAAATTTCGAGGACAAAATTTTCAGTAGGAGGGGATAGTTGTAACGACCCAAAAATCACTAATAAGGCTTAAGGGCATTGATTAGTGTGTTGAGAGGGCGTAGTTGGATAATATGTGATTTTAATGATTTAATGCATTATTTTTGTGATAAGCATGCTTATATAATTATGTGGATATATGAAATGGATGTTTACGAGTATTAGTATGCATGTGGGCCATGTTTAGCTTAAAGGAGCATATTTGTAATTTTTACCTGTTGAGGGCATAAATGTGATTATATATTAATAATTGTGGAGACCACATTATTATGTGGATATATTTGTAGCAAGCAGCTTGAGGCGATCCTAGGGAGCCAGTTAGCGGGAAAGTCACAACGGGACCCAATACTTGACTCAGGGCGAGTCAAGGGGTATTTTGGGTATTAGATATTTATTTGGGTTATCGGGTTGTGAAAATAAATAATTGGAGATATATTTGAAGTTAGAGAGTTTAGGAGGGAATATTGGGGGCCCTCGGGGATGTTTTTGGTACCCCGAGCCTCGGGATTAACTTAAGTAACTTAAGTTAGATAAAACAAAACTAAGAAAATAAGTAGAAACTCCCAAACCAACCCTTCTCTTTCTCTCAGCTCACTCATCTCTTTTTCAAACTCTCTCTCAAGCTAACTTGTGGAAACCAAGGGAATTTGGGCTAGAAACTCAAGGATTTGAGCTGGAATCTTGGGGAGTAAGTCAGTAGCAATCTGGTGGATCAAACAGATGTTGAGGTAAGTTTTGAATTATGAGTTTAGCTGTTTAATTCTGTAGTTTTTTGGCTGGGTTTTGAGTGTTCTTGGGTTCTTGATATTGAAGATTGAATTGAAGTTTTGGGTGAGGGTTTAAGCTAGGTTCTTGTTGGGTTTTGCTACTGGGAACATGTTAGGGTGTTTGTGATAGTTAAATCATGTCATTGGGATGGTTTTGGGTTGATTTTATTGTGGTTTGGTTGTTGGAAATGGTAATTTTTCTGGGTTTGAAGGGGTCAGGCCGTAGCATTGTTCTTGGTGCGTCGCGGCCCTCTAGAACAGATGGGACCCGAAATGAAGGGCAGGCCGCGGCATGGGGTGTGTAGGGTCGCGTCGCGTGTCTGCTTCATGGGGAGGTTGGGCCTCTGATGGGAGGCGGGTCGTGGCATGGAGGGCCTAGGGCCGCAGCTCTTAAGAGTATTTTTTTTTTCTTTGAGGAGGTTTTAGGTGCGGGAACTTAACATAGGGTGCTCGGGATCGATTCCATTACAGTGTTTGGTGGAATTCGATGTCCCGAAGGCTAGAACCTAGTTCGGACACCTTTATTCACTTTTTATTGGTGGAATCCCTTATCTTGGTTGTCACTAGGAGTAAACTAGGGCTCGGGAAAAGGATCGTGCTCTAGGGTCATTTCTCGTAATCAGAACGTTTGGAATTAAAGGTGAGAAAAATGCACCCGGTTGTGTGACTATGTCGGGACTAAGGGTTCCCTATACTTGTATGAAATATTGTATGATGGTATTATGACATGTGAACATGAAATGAATAGCCTAAGAGTGCCAGAATTAACATTTGCGCACAAGACGTGACTCATCCACTGGTAGCTAAGGACAACTTAATATTCACTGAGCTCAGTCTAAGAGGACCGGAGTCAGTGGGGTAAATAGAGGGTGCGACCTAAGGGTGTCGACCCTGGTTATTGTATGACTTGGTTATTGATGTTAATTTGATGAATATGATCTGCTGGATATCTGAATATTAGATTGTGGAATTACTTATTATGTTAGCTCACTATGTGAATGTTGTTGATTACTGAGTGTTTGATTAAGCTTAATGAATTATTTGATTATTGATATTGTTCATGCTATGATGTTATGGTTTTCTTGCTGGGCCTTGGCTCACAGGTGCTACATGGTGCAAGTAAAGGCAAGGGTAAGCTAAAACAACCCTGATTTGGAGAGCTCTAGAGGCGAAATGTACATAGTAAGTTGCTTGGTCGCCACGGTCGAGGGATGCACAGAAACAGGAGAACCTTAAATGTCTATTTTGCCCTTAGAGTGGCCAGTAATCATATATACCCTGAAATTTTGTAAATTTTCCTTTAAACTTTATTTCTTTTGGGATCCCATGTACAAAATATTTATTTAAATGAAATGTATCCTTTATGACCAAAATATTTGAACCCTAGTTCAATATAGGTTTTAGTGACACATTTTTAACTAAAAGACTTTGTTAGCGAGTCTTGCACCTTTATAAACACACAGTGTAACAGTCTTGGCTACCCAGGGCGTTACAGTGGCAATCTTCGAAAAACGCTCAACAAACTTCCAATAATAACCCGCTAACCCTAAGAAGCTTCGAAATTCTGAGGCATTCTTTGGTTGGTGCCTATCTCTAATGGCCTCGATCTTTTCCGGATCCACTGCTATTGCATTCTTGGACACTATATTTCATAGGAAAGTGACTTGTTCCAACCAAAACTCACACTTAGAGAGCTTAGCGTACTATCGATACTCTCGTAGTCTATTTAGTGTCAATCTCATGTGCTCCTCATGCTCTTCCTTAGTCTTTCAGTAGATAAGGATGTCATCTATAAACGCTAGTACAAATTTATCCAAATAGTCCTTAAATACTTTGTTCATCATGTCCATAAATGTTGTTGGGGCCAAAAGACATCACTAGAAACTCATATTGCCCGTAGCGAGTTCTAAAAGTTGTTTTAGGAATGTCTCCTTCCTTCTCTTTCAACTGATGGTACCCGGATCGCAAATCAATGTTTGAGAACACTGCTGCCCCTTGTAATTGATCACAAAGGTCATCTATCCTAGGCAAAGGATATTTGTTCTTAATGGTGACCTTATTGAGTTCTCTATAATCAATGCACATTCTCATGCTTCCATCCTTCTTTTTCACGAACAAGACTGGTGCCCCCCATGGTGAATGATTAGATCTTAGCAACCCCTTATGGAACAATTCCTCAGGATATTAGTGTGTTTCTGGTGCAAGTTCGATCACAAATTCGATTTCTCTGTCCGGAGGTAAACCTGGTAATTCCTCAGGAAACACTTCCGGAAACTCACAAACAATGCGGACATTCTCTGGTTTCAACTCGATCTCCTTATATTTATCAACCACACTAAATAGATATGTCGAACACCCATGCTGCATCATATTCTGAGCTTCCAATGTCGATATAATGGGTGTATGAAATCTTGCCACTTCTCCCTTAAAGAAAAAGAGTTATCCTTCCTCTAGTCTAAACTCCACAGTCTTTTGCCGACAGTCAATCGTCGGTCCATATTTGAATAATCAATCCATGCCAAGTAAGGTTTCATAGTCTGGTATGTCTAACTCTATAAGGTCTGCCAGACACTCTCTGTCCTCTACTATTATAGATTCTGACTATAACCACCTAGTTGACGACATCATGTCTCCTGATGGTAACACTGTACTAAAACTATGCTCAAATAGTTTACAAGGCATACCCAGTATATCAATCACATTCATAGCAGCATAAGAGTGAGTCGCTCCAAAATCCATAAGGACTCTACATATCATATCAGAAATAAAGAACTGACCTGTGACCACGGCGTTACTATTGGCTGCTTCCTTTTGCGTCAATGCAAAAACCCTCACTGATACTAAGTTCCTATTATTTCCCTACCTCACTTTCCACTGTGGGTAATCCTTCTTCAGATGGCCTACCTGACCGCACTTGTAGCAGTTGTTGGTGTCAGCCTGGCATTCTTCCAAGTGTCGTCGCGAGCATTTAGGGCAGTTGGGGTGCTCAACTTTGTTATTCTAGTGGTTTCCGTGATTACGATCATTGTAATGACTGTTAGTGTTGTTGTGGTGGTTATGATTGTTGTTATTTTTGGCTGGGGGTCTAGTCCTATTGTCATTGCCAACACTCTGTCCTTCATGGGCCTTCCTCTTATTAGCCTCATGGAAGCCTTTGTTTCTGTTGGCCTCTCTTCTTGCAGCATTTTCCTTCCATATGCATTCCTCCAAGTATTCCACTTCAAGTGCCTTATCCAATACCTTAGCATAATTAACCACCTCAGCACTGGTCATCATGACATCTCTAGCAATCATTAGCTTCAATCCTCTCATAAACATTTGGAACACATGGCTTTGGTTGGTACTATCTCAGGCACAAACCTAGCCAACCTATCAAACTTTTGTGCATAGTCAGTAACAAAAATGTTCCCTTGAACCAAAGTCACAAACTCGTCCACCCAGTTTCCAACACAGGTGCAGTGTAGTACTTCTTGCCAAATTCATGAACAAAGTCTGCCCAGGTCATAGTATTCAAGTCACGTGTCTACTTCACCACATCCCACCATATTCTTGCATCCAACTTGAGTAGGCGGGCTACACATGAAATCCTCTGATGATCGTTCAACTCCATGTGATCAAAGATGGATTCTACCAATTTCAACCAATGCTCTGCCACCATAGGGTCAGCTTTCCCTTCAAAACTAGGTGGGTCTTGCTTCGTGAAGCGCTCATAGACTGGCTCAAATCCATAAGCCATGGGCAGTAATGCAGGTGGTGGTATTGGAGGCTTAGGCTGTGCCACCGGTACTTGGGGAACTTGGGGTACTTGCCTTGCTTGAGCCTACTCCTCATCCCTCTATCTCAGTTGTTCCCTCAACCTTGCTATTTCTACAGCCAAATCCACGGTCAAAACAGTTGGGGCTGCTGGTTTGGCTGGTGGAATTCCGAGATTAGGAATTTTTGTAGCATTAGGATTTGCAAAGGCACCTCTTCCTCGCCCTCTCCCTTTTCTCATGCCTCCTCTTGCTCTCGTTGACATTATGAAATTCTAGGGCACCAAAAGGAAGTCATAAGAGAGGATAAATCGCATAATGGTTTGGTTACTTATAGAAATTCACGAAATTTGTCATACATTCCATACCCATAGTGTAATGCCCCGAAATCCTTAATGTGGTTTAATGGCTAGATTAGTAGGCCGAGAGGGATATAACTATTTAATTATGCCATTAAATGAATATATGCATGTTTATGTGAATTATATTATAATATGATGTTATATGCATGCATGTGGGACCACATTTGACTATTATGATATTTTGGTAATTTGGCCTGTTGAGGGCATATTTGTGTATTTGGGTGCATATTGTGATTTGTGAATGAGATCCCATTATTATGGAGATATATTCGAGCTATTCAGCATGAGACGGTCTTATATTATAAATTAGCGATTTTGTCATAATGGGGGTCTTTTATTGGGATAGTGAGTTATAAGAATGTTATTTGATGATAAATTGGGAGTTATTGAGATCCGGAGGAAATTCTGGGAGTTTTGACTATAATGTCCCCGGGGGTGTTTTTGGGGCCCCGAGCACTAGGTTTTATTTGAGGTTACTTAAGCTTGAAGTAGCTTGTCAGATAGAACGTACGTTAGAAAACCTCTCATTCTTCTTCCGTTAGTTCATTTTTACCGTTCGAGGCATTTTCGAAGAAATCTCGAGTTCTAGGAGTCAGAATCAAGCGGGAATCGAGGCATAGCGATCCTATAAAAGAATATAAGCTTCTTGACCTAAGGATTTGATGAGAAACAACCCAATCAAAGGTAATCTAAGTTTTAAGTTTTGAGTTTTTAGAGTTTCTAAGCTTAGAATTGGATTTTCTGAATCGTTGAGTTTTTGGTTCGTTTGAGCCTTGGGATTTGATAGTTTTGGATCATTGGAAAGCTTGGGAACTTTGATTTGATGATTTTGAAGTGTTTAGGTATGTTTTTGGAGGGTTTGGGATGAAGGAGAACGTGTTTGGGAATGGCTCTGGGTTGGGGGCCGCGGCCCTAGATTGAAGAAGCAGGTGGAGCGATTTTTCCTTTGCTAGGCGTCGCGGCCCTTGCTCCTGGAGTGGCTGGGGGCCGCGGCCCAAGGTGTTAGGGCCGCAGCCCTTGGACAGGTTTGAGCCCGTTTGAGTGTTTTGGCCGCAGGAACTTGGTTTTAGGCCTCGGGATTGTTCCTACTACCCGAATTAGTGGGGATTGAGGTCCCGGATGCCAGATCTTGGTTTGGGAACCTTTGTTTATCATTTTATTGATGGTGTCCCTTATTTGGTTATGACTAGGTGGCCGCTAAAGGACTAAAAGTCAGATCGTTCTTTTATTCATTCTCACTCGAATCAGAGGTAAGAATATTGCACCATGTGTATGTGACATGCATGATTGTTGTTGAGGCATGTTGGTTGATAAATGTGGACATGGATTGCATAATAAATGCTAGCAAATATTGTTTACTTGTATATGGCACTGACTAGTCAGGGATACTGACCTAAGAGTCAGAAACGGCATAAGCATCCTGAAGGCAAGTCCGAATGAAGATTAGATCTAATTGATATCAGCATTGAATGGCTCTAAGGAATTATTGCTGGACCGATCCTAAGGTCGATGAAACTTATATGCTCTTGGCTAGTCTAAGACTAGTTACTCAGAGCCAGGGCCTAAGGCCTAGGTGACTGCTTGTCACATGGCTAGGGAACAGTGTTCCATAGTTATGACTCCAGAGTCATAAGGAAGGTTATGTTGGTGATTAGTCATCATGCACCTATCCTGTTTAAGCTTGTTAAAGGTTCGCTTATTTGTTAAGCCCCGGTGACCCTATCGTCACATGGCTAATGGAAGTTGTACCCACAATAGTGACTTTTGCGACTGTCCCTTACCTGTTTTGGACTGATAGTCCTCAATGATTATTACGATCATTGTTGATATTATATCATGCTATATTATGTTTTCTTGCTGGGCCTTGGCTCATGGGTGCTATGTGGTGCAGGTAAAGGGAAAGAAAAGCTCACCTAGCCTTGAGTGGAGAGCTTAGGTGGTGATGTGTACATATGCGGCCGCTTGACCACCACGGCCAAGGAGTTCTCAGAGGAACAAGGGGGTTTACCCTATTTTTGCCGCTTAGGTTGGCGGGTTTGTAAATTTGAAACAGTAATGACCATTTTGAGTTGTAAATAACTTGTAAATGTTTTTTATGGGCCCATGAATAGTTTTATGTATTTAATAAAACATATCCTTTCCTTTTAATTGGTTTTCTACCTTAGCCTATTAATAACACTTAGATGCACGTTTTTAACCAAAGGACTCGGGTAGCGAGTCAAATTTCTGGTTCACCGTTCACTGTAACTGTTCTGGGGTAACCAGGGCATTACAACTTGGTATCAGAGCGTGCCAAGGTTAAGGTTCCTGTAGACTGGCTGGGCATGTACACACATCACTGAAGTCAAGCTCGACTCATGGTTTGGTAACTATTTATGTAGGTATATGTATAACTGCTTAAATATAGTATATATGCTTTACCTGTATGCATGAGACATCATATTAAACCTGTGCCCTAAAATATTATATCCTCAGCAAATGTGTGCTAATTAGTACTGAGATTGCTGGAACATACTTATCAGTATGGTTGTTTGTGAACTATTATGTGATACATGCTAAGTGCTAAATGCTATAAACATGTATCTGCTTGTATATTGTATGACTGTTGAATATGATAATTGTCTGCTTGTTCTTGGACCGTAAGGCGGCAAGAGGTTTAGTTATTACTACCTGATTGGCCTTATTGAACAATATTTCAGCAAGGTATCAGTGGTGAGGATGAATCCACGGCAGACAGATACTTCTGCTGGCCAAAGTGATCAAGGCCAGAATAATAACGGTTAGGGTCAAGAAAATGACCAGTCACTGATTCCACAACCAGCTCCTGTGAACTGGCAGCAGATAATTAGTGATTTGCATGCTACAGTGTTGAGATAGGGAGAAGAGCTTCGTCTCCTAAAACAACAGCAAGCTCCTGCAGTAGCTAGTGTATCAGAGGCACCCCCTGTGTTGGTGCCAGCAGTAGAGCAGCTGCCAGAGGTTGGAAATAGATGGGAACCTCTTTATGAAAGGTTCAGGAAGCAGCAACCTCCAGTTTTTTAGGGCAGTGCACATCCTGCCAAGGCGGAGTAATGGATGAGCATGATTACCACTATCCTTGATTTCATGAGGGTATCTGGTAATGAGAGGGTGGCCTGTGCCACTTATATGTTTAGGGAGGATGCCCAGATCTGGTGGGAGGTGATTACCCAGACCAGAAATGTTAATGCCCTGAGTTGGGAAGAGTTTCAGACTCTGTTTAATGAGAAATGTTATAATGATACTATCAGGGCGGCGAACACCGAGGAGTTCATTAGGCTACTTCAGGGAAATTTTTCAGTCACTGAGTATGCCTTAAAGTTTGATCGTTAGGTGAAATTTTCCATGGAGCTGGTGCCCACTGATGGGACCAGGGGAGATAGATTTTTGCAAGAGCTACAGCCCAGATTAGCCCATGATGTACGTATCACCACTGTAGCTGGGGTTACTACATATGTACAGGTGGTGGAGAAAGCACTCACAGTGAGAGTGCAAAGAACAGGATCTGGCATGACAGTGCAGCCAGGAAGGATTTCAGGAGGACAGGTCCTCCATTTATGGGTTTTGGTAGGGGTGGAGGCCCTAGTGAGCAGAAGAGGAAGGTCCTTAACACCTTCCTAGTTCCAGGTCCTGATAGGCGGCCCCGTGGTATTTTTATGGGTCGTCCAGGTGGTAGTGAAGCTTGGAAGTCTTATCCTAAGTGCCCTAGATGCAAGAGGCATCATTTGGGAGAGTGTAGTGCAAGGGCCTGCTTTTCATGTGGAGCAGTGGGCCATCTTAAAAAGGATTGCCCTAAGGAAAGAAAAGAAGAACCCATAAAAGCGGACAGCTCGGCCCCAGCTCGAGTGTTCCCATTGACACAAGCAGAAGCTGAGGCTTCTCCCTCAGTAGTTACAGGTCAGCTTCGTAGTGCTGGAACCTCTTATAATGTTTTGATTGATTCTGGTGCTACACACTCTTTTGTTGCTAGTAGTATTATTGATAAACTGTGTAGACCTTGTGATTTCGATGCTGTAGGGTTTGGAACTTTGTTACCCACCGGAGAGTTAGTGGTATCCGGGAGATGGGTCAGATATTTTTCGGTGACAGTGGAGGGCAGAGAGTTATCAGTGGATTTGATAGAGTTGGTTATGACTGACTTTGATATGATATTGGGTATGGATTGGTTGGCGAAGTATGGGGTAACCATTGATTGCAGAAGGAAGATGGTCACCTTTGAGCCTGAAGGTGAGGATCCTTCTGTGTTTGTTGGTAATGTGCATGGACCCCGTATACCATTGATTTTTGTTTTGAGAGCTAGGGATCTATTGCAAGGAGGTGGCATTGGATTCTTGGCCAGTGTGGTTGATACCACTTAGGTCGTGCCAGTGAGACCAGAAGAGACCAGACTTGTTTCTGAATTCCTGGATGTGTTTCCAGAAGATTTGCCAGGATTGCCACCACACAAAGAAATTGAGTTCATGATAGAACTGGCACCAAGGATGGAACCAGTGTCTAGAGCACCGTACAGAATGGCCCCAGCTGAGTTAAAAGAATTAAAAGTACAGTTGTAAGAGCTATTGTATTTGGGTTTTATTAGACCAAGTTTCTCACCTTGGTGTTCGCCAGTTCTGCTTGTGAAAAAGAAGGATGGTTCTCTGAGGATGTGCATTCATTACAGAGAACTGAATAAGTTGACAATTAAGCACAAATATCCTTTGCCAAGGATAGATGATTTGTTTCATCAGTTGCAAGGTAAGAAGGTATTCTCAAAGATCGACCTTCGTTCTGGTTATCATCAGTTGAGGGTCAAGGAGGGAGATATACCAAAGACTGCTTTTCATACCAGGTATGGGCATTATGAGTTCTTAGTTATGTCATTTGGATTGACTAATGCACCTGCTGCTTTTATGGACCTGATGAACAGAGTGCTCAAGGATTATCTGGACTAGTTTGTGATCGTCTTCATTGATAATATTCTAGTATATTCTCAGTCTGAGTCAGAGCATGAGCAGCATCTGAGGTTGGTTCTACAGAGACTGAGGGAACACAGACTGTTTGCTAAATTCAAG